>NC_053024.1:481298775-481417546 GCF_003073215.2 Triticum urartu
TTGGTGCACTCGTCTTCGTTGCCAACGACTCCGCCTGGCTTCAGGAAGCTCCCCTTGACGTCGAGGCCCTCCCCGTCCGCGGGGCGACGCACTTTCACGCGTGCGCTCGTAGCATCCTTCTCCGGTAGCCGTCGACCTAGTATTGGTCGGCTCCCGTGGTGTCTTCGCTCCCCGCTGTTCGCATGCGCAAGTGATCCGGTCGGTCGCGGCTTCAGCGGTGGGTGAAACACGCGGTGGCCCGCCAGTCGGCCACCCCTCAAGTCACGGTGATCGAGCCCGATGAAACTCTCTATGGCCTGTTCGACTGGCTCCGTCGAGACCGCATCTGAATGCGACAGCAGCGATCCTGCAGCTGAAGTCTTGATGGGCGACGGACCACATAGTCCTCCTGGCTTCCATCGTGACGACGGCGGCAATGGCGGCGGCGATCCGTCGCGCGCTCACGAGGAATACCGCCCTGAGCCTCTTTCTTCGCAGCAGAGAGAAGAGCTTCGCTGCCGCAACATGGATGCACTTCACACGCCCATCGTTGGGGAAACCTTCGAGGCCCGGGCCTTGGAGGAGGCATGCCTAGCCAACTTGGCTGAGCGCACTCGACTAGAGAACCTTCAGCATGCACTCGATGAGCGTGCACGGCAACGGATCCCTGAGTCCAGTCGATGACAGCTTTTTCTGCCTCAACCTCAGGTATACCGCACTCCGATTCAAAATCTCACGGCTGCAGCCCGTATAGCCGAGTCAATCCAGCCTTCCCAGTCGGAGGCTGGCAGAGGTTTGATGCAGATCCAGGCCTTACTCCGAGTGGTAGGAGAGCAGAACACAGCAGTGTCTCAGTCGCGGAATAGGATACATAGCAGATCTGTGATGGCGGATACATTCAGTCGGCCCACAGCCCAAGATCACCCCCGCGGCGTGAGGGACGTGGATACCGGCAGGATCAGTACAGAAACCACGAACAGTACGATCATTGACTCGGTCGTGATGACCGTCGTCGAGTGCCCACACCTCCTCCGAGGAGTGGATCATATGTGCCTCGGTAATATGATGATAGACGCCCTCGCAGTGGTGAGAGAAGAATACCGGTCGACCCAAGGGAGCCAGGCTTTGATGCGAGATCTATTCTCGTTCAAGGTCTAGTCGATAGGAACAGAGCACACGGGGAGGGCCTTGACAGAGATCACCCGATTGGCAGCAGAGTTCATGTTTCAGGCCCAGAGTGTTTCAGTAGAGCCATCAGAGCCGCAGTGATTCCTCCCAACTTCAGGTTGGCGACTGGAGTCAGCAAGTTCACTGGTGAGTCTAAACCTGACACTTGGCTTGAAGATTACCGGGTGGCTGTACAGATCGGTGGTGGCAATGATGAAGTGGCCATGAAGCATCTTCCTCTGATGTTAGAAGGTTCAGCCAGAGCATGATTGACTCAGTTAGCGCCAGGCAGTATATTCAGTTGGGAAGAACTTGCTCGAGTGTTTGTTAAAACTTTTGAGGGTACTTGCAAGCGACCAGCGGGGTTAACGGAATTGCAGCATTGCGTGCAAAAACCGAGTGAAACTCTAAGAGATTACATTCAGAGGTGGACCACTTTACATCACATAGTGGAAAATGTTTCCCACCATCAAGCAGTTTGCGCTTTCAAGGAAGGCGTCAAAAATCGGGAGCTGGTCCCGAAATTCGGTCGGACAGGAGATATGTCTCTGACTCGGATGATGGAAATAGCCACTCGGTATCCTAATGGAGAAGAGGAGGATCGACTCCGCAGTGGGAAGAGCAAACCAGTCGGTCAAGACACTAGTGGAGGCAATTCCAATCGGAAACAAAAGCGTAAAGCTGAACCTGCAGGACCTGGTGAAACTGCGACTGTGATTCAAGGAAAGATTAAAGGGAAACCTAAGAGGCCCTGGACCCCCAAGAAAGTAAAAGATGCATCCGATAACGATGTGATGGATTTGTCATGTCACATTCACACCAAGAAAGATGAAGAAGGCAATCTGATTTATCCTAAGCATACCACTCGACAGTGTCGGGTTCTGATCGAGCAATTCCAAGAGAAACAACCTAATGAGAAGGAAAAAGAATCTGACAAGGATGAAAACAAAGAGGAAGATGATGGTTTTCCCAATGTCAATTCCACCCTGATGATTTTTGCTGATGTTGAAAGCAAAAGTCGACTGAAAGTGATCTACAAAGAAGTGAATATGGTTGCTCCCGCAACGACAATGTATCTGAAGTGGTCACAAACAGCTATCACATTCGACCAGTCTGACCACCCTGCTCACATAGCCACACCAGGGAGGCAAGCATTGGTGGTCGACCCGGTTATTGGAGGCACTTGATTGGCAAAAGTGTTGATGGATGGTGGTAGTGGTCTGAATATTCTTTACGTTGAAACCTTGAAAGGGATGGACATTCCGATGTCCAAACTTAGTGAGAGCAACATGAGCTTTCACGGCATCATCCCTAGCAAGAAGGCTAAATCACTCGGCCAGATAACCTTGGACGTGGTTTTCGGTGATTCAAAGAATTACCGTAAGGGAAAGTTGACATTTGAAGTAGTGGATTTCGAGAGTGTTTATCATGCTATTCTGGGGAGGCCTGCATACGCGCGTTTTATGGCTTGACCATGTTACATGTATCTCAAGCTAAAAATGCCTCGTCCTAGAGGAGTGATCACGGTCACTGGCAATCGGCAGAAGGCAGAGGAATGCTTCCAGAAGGGTTCTAAAATTGCCGATGCACAAATGGCAGCAGTCGAAATGCAAGAGTATCAGAAAAATGCAGATTCGAGTGATTTGCTGCGAGCAAAGAAGCCTGCCACAGATTCTGCATTTCAGTCGTCCGGAGAAACGAAACCGATTCATATTCACCCGATCAATCCTAATGCTGCTCCTACTCATATCGCAACATCACTCGACAGCAAATAGGAAGAAGCGCTCATCCAGTTCCTCCGTGAGAACTAGGTCATCTTTGTATGGAAACCTTCTGACATGACGGGTGTACCTAGGGGACTGGCTGAGCATCGTTTGCGAGTCGACCCAAAAGTAAAGCCAGTCAAGGAACATCTTAGATAGTCTACTGTACAGAAAATAGAAAAGCAATTGGCGAGGAAGTGGCTCGGCTCCTAGCGGCTGAGTTCATCTGAGAGATTTACCACTCCGAGTGGCTTGCCAATGTTGGCATGGTCCCCAAGAAGGACGATTCACTTTGTATGTGCATTGACTTCAAGCATATCAATCGGGCCTGCCCGAAAGATCATTTTCCTCTCCCCCGTATCGACCAAATCATCGACTCGACTGCGGGGTGTGAGCGTTTATCTTTTCTAGACGCCTATTCTGGGTATCATCAGATCCGACTGTATGGACCCGATGAGATAAAAACAGCTTTCATCACTCCATTTGGGTGCTTTTGTTATGTCACCATGCCATTCGGTCTCAAGAACGCTGGTGCCACATTTACGAGGATGATTCAGAAGTGCCTGCTCACTCAAATCAGTCGGAATGTGGAAGCATATATGGATGACATTGTGGTGAAGTCGCGTAAATGTTCCGACCTGCTGGCTGACCTCGCTGAAACCTTTGCCAACCTCAGAAGGTATGATATCAAGCTTAATCCGTCGAAATGCACATTCGGAGTCCCAGGAGGAAAGTTACTCAGTTTCCTCATTTCCGAACTAGGGATCGATGCCAACCCAGAGAAAGTTGGAGCCATACTCCGGATGAAACGCCCTGTGCGTGTGCATGATGTTCAGAAACTTACTGGTTGTTTGGCCGCCTTAAGTTGATTCATCTCTCGCCTCGGTGAAAAGGCATTGCCTCTTTACCGACTAATGAAGAAATCTAATAAGTTCGAGTGGACTCCTAAAGCTGATGCAGCATTTGCAGAACTAAAAACCCTGCTTTCCACCCAGCCAGTGCTGGCTGCTCCAATCAGCAAAGAGCCTTTACTGCTTTATATTGCAGCCACTGGACAAGTTGTCAGTACAGTACTTACGGTCGAGCGGGAAGAAGAAGGAAAAACCTATAAAGTTCAACGTCCAGTGTACTATATTTCTGAAGTCTTGACTCCATCCAAGAAAAGATATCCTCATTATCAGAAGCTTGTTTATGGGAATTACATGACCATGAAGAAGGTTGCACATTATTTCTCTGATCACTCCATTACAGTCGTCAGTGACACACCATTGTCAGAAATTCAGAGCAACAGAGATGCAACTGGTCAAGTGGCAAAGTGGGTGATTGAACTCCTTCCCTTGGATATCAAGTTCGAGGCAAAGAACGCTATCAAGTCCCAGGCAATAGCAGATTTCCTCGCCGAGTGGGTCGAGCAGCAACAACCGACTCAGATTCACTCAGAGCATCGGACCATGTTCTTTGATGGATCCAAGATGCTGAACGGTTCTGGTGCTGGGTGGTATTAGTATCCCTTGAGGAGACAGCCTCAGCTATGTTCTTCAGATCCATTTTGATTCCTCCAACAATGAAGCTAAATATGAAGCACTTTTGTACGGGTTGCGTATGGCCATTTCACTCGGCGTCCGTCGCCTAATGGTCTACGGTGACTCGGATTTGGTGGTTAATCAAGTAATGAAGGAGTGGGACGCCAGAAGCCCGGCTATGACTGGTTACTGTAATGCAGTGAGAAAGTTGGAGAAGAAGTTTGAGGGGTTAGAGCTCCATCATATACCCTGATTGAAAAATCAAGCAGCTGATGATTTCGCAAAGATAGGCTCCAAGCGTGAGCCTATTCCCAGTAATGTGTTCTTGGAGCATCTCCACATGTCGTACGTCCAAGAGGATCCCTTCACGGAGGAGCCCCCACAACCTAAGAGTCCTACTGATCCGACTGAAGTTGAAGTCCCAGCCCTAGTCGACTTGGTCATGGAAGTTTTGGTTGTCATACCCGATTGGATAGTGCCGTACATTGCGTATATTCTCAGGAAAGAGCTTCCAAAGGATGAAGAAGAGTGACGGTGTCCTGGACTAGGGGGTACTCACCACGTCATCTCTCGATCTGTTAGATTGGGCCAAGGACCCCCATGGCCGTATACTAATGGGCCAGTTCGGACAGCTGCCGCATACATGGAAGATTCCACAAGACTTGGTGATCAAGACAAGGACTCCTCCCCACCGGCGTATTCGACTAGGACTCTTGTTATCCTAGGACTTTGGTGCATTATATAAACCGAGGCCAGGCTAGTCGATAGAGAACATATACAACAATCATACCATAGGCTAGCTTATAAGGTTTTAGCCTCTACGATCTCGTGGTAGATCAACTCTTGTAATACTCATATCATCAATATCAATCAAGCAGGACGTAGGGTATTACCTCCATCAAGAGGGCCCGAACCTGGGTAAAACATCGTGTCCCCTGCCTCCTGTTACCATCCGTCTTAGACGCACAGTTCGGGACCCCCTACCCGAGATTCGCCGGTTTTGACACCGACATTGGTGCTTTCATTGAGAGTTCCGTTGTGTGATCGACAAAAGGATCGATGGCTCGTCTGCGGATTAACTACAACGTCGACATCTTCATCACCGGCTCGACTGGTCACCTTGGCTCGACCGAGGACTATGCCCTACCTCCAATCGTCATGTTCGGATGAGGGCCTTCATCAACATCAACTCTGATCTCTATCAAGATCATGGAGAAATCATCCAGGGAGCCCGGGGGCTCAACGTCAACATTGCCCTCGGGCGACCGTGCTGTTTTTCTGGACAGCGAACTCGTATCCGCCGCCATCGCCTCCTCAAGTGTCGTTTTAACGATTTCTTCGGTGGAATTGTGCCGAATTACGTCTACAACAGCCATGCAAAATTTCGTCGAGTTCCGATGGAGGAATCTCCGACAATCTACGAAATACCGGAGCCCTGTTAAATCCGGACGGAAATCTGGACGAGTTTAGGGCGTGGTCTCCAGAGCCCATCTCGGAGGTCCTTTGGAATATCCAACCGTTCATCTACTGCGGAATTCCCATATCTACCACCCCTCCAAATTTCAGCTCGATCCGACGGTTCAAACCCCAGGAACCTTCCGATGAGTGGACCAATTTTCGGATCCGTTTTCTGCACGAATACGGATCCGACCCGAATTCATGTTTCTTTATGAACGTGATATTGGACAACCTTTTCAAAGGAATTATCTTCTAGGGTATTGAGCGTTGTTTTTAAACACGTGCCCATAATTTTTAAGCCTCCCCTGAGGTCATCTTCATCATCATGCTGGTGTCAAACCAGTCCGGCAATATTGCTCCAAGGCTGCTGACCTGCGCTAGACACATCGTCACTTTGTTGAGCCGAGCTCAACTTCTTCGGATCATCATCTCGGCAAGTCGAACAAGAGTCCGGCATCGCGAAGGATAAATCATCACCAACATCGGCTCCCCACGGATTACACGGAGCGGGCATACCGGCATCGCCGCACGGTCACTTCATCAAGCCGGCATCGACCACGTCACGACCTGCATCGGCAGGGCCGCACTATTGCTTCTTCAAGCTCGTGTCCATCACGCCGACCTACTTCGATTCATCGGCTGACATCGAGGCTTCGACATCTCGGCTGGACCGGGGGCTTCGTCATCTCTTCATCAATCCTACTCCGGAGACTTCGGTGTCACTAGCCGACCAGCTCCGTCACGTTAGCTGGACCGAGGGCTTTGCCTCGGCGAGCCAACCTTTGCTAGCATCGCCATGCCGTCGCTTTATCGCCCATCAGACAATGGGTGTGCGGATCGAGTCCCAATTTTGGGAGTCACCTTTCTTCGGATTGCTACAACAAATAAACCAGGTGCTATTAATCCTAGTAATTTTTGCTTGTTGGAGTTTATTTTTCCCAAGAAATTATTACTCTGGTCTGTTCCTCTACACAGGTCTATCGAATGATGTCCGCACTAACAACGGTCGCGTGGTGGTTCGGTCAGTTTCCGTACATAGTCCGGCGAACGCCGCATCCGGAACTCGGACCGACCTATGAATTCAGGCTTTGCCACACCTTTACCGCATCACGCCGACGCTGTGCATCGACATTGACTTCGGCGCCAGGCCATATTTGTTTTATTACTCACTTTGCATAAATTATTTATTATGCAACATTTTTATAATTTTTATTATTACTATTATCTCCAGTTTGCACTATTTTTTGTGCACAGGAAAATAATCCGGGTTGGGCAGTATCATCGACTCGGCATACTTACATACCACGTCACCTCGGCTGGACGGGGGGCTTCGTCAACACTTCATTACCCCATGCCAGGGACTTCGGCATCACTCTGCCGGCCTGCATTGACCGTGCTATGTCACCACTTTGGAGTGCCGAGCCCTTTGCTCCGCCACCTCGGGACCGGCTTGGGGGATGGAACCTTATCCCGCATCAAGCTCGGACCACGTCATCAATACCGAGCACAATAACCAGCTAAGTTGCCTTCCTGCTCAAAGTTTTAAATTTTGAACTTATGTTCGGTTCGGCCAAGCATTATACTTTTTTGGAAAAAAGTTGCTTGTAAAAAAATTCCTTGTCCAAACTTTGTTTGTGATGCACAAATTCAAATACCCCGTTTATTTGGGGGCTTCCTTTATGAAGCTTTTCCTCTTGCATATGATTATACTTGTACGGCTTCGTTCCTTATTCGTGTATTACGCCACAATATGCACCATATTGACTTAAGCGATTTGCAAGCTGGGTTGCCTGGCTCCTGTGCTTACTCCTACGTTCCCGATTGTTCAGCTAGGGAGTAAAGGGAGCACCTCTGCGATTGTCACGGCTGGGTCCTCCGAGCTCTGACCTCAGACTGGGTGAAGCCAAAAGCTAGCGCTCTTATTGTTTTCAACCATGGTCGGCACACAATGGAACTCATGAGTACGAAAAATCTATTGCACAAGTCTCATAGTAATAATGAGCACCGAAGAAAGGTATCGGTGGGGGTACTATTTTCTTCAAAGATGCTTCTTACACTTCGTCTGTAATATAGCATAAGTTCCCTGAGCGCGCTTTGTCTATTACAGCCTTATGGCCCGGTTGCCTGGTTATCGGAAACACTGCCGATATTCTCGACAGGTGGAGTACATAACACTTTTCGGTCCTTGACCGAAGAGGGAGAAGCTGACGGTCGGTTAAGACACGTTTAAAGTTCGGGTGAACAAAGATATGATATTAGTACTTCAGTACATACAATCATTATACATAAAATTCTTTTACCCAAGTCACTTGGGGACTCTTAAAGTTATATGAGCCGTTTTATAATAAGTGTTCTTCTTCTTAGTTGTTGCAAAGTTTTTATTACTATTATTATTCATCACTCCTTTTTTCGACACGAGTGTGTGGTCACTAGCCGGGGAGCCTAATTTCTCTCTCAAAGCCGCTAGAGTTTAGTTTGCTAAACTGGCCTAATGAGAAGTACTCCGCCTTCGGGACAGGAGGTTGAAGCCGTAGGCTGACCCGCTTGAAGTCTTGAGATAGGATGTGACATGTTAAAGCACGACAGAAGCACTCTTTTTTTCTAAGACCAATTTTCGGATTGGCACCGAACACTTGATCTTGTTCGGACGTCAAGTTTTTACTGACGTTTTTTGGTTTTCCAAGCTTATGACACTTTTAAAATATTTGTGTGTTTTCAGCACAAGTCTCGTAGTGCAACGCCGGACACCTTTAGGGATTCGGCAAAAACATTCTCGGATATTGCTATATATGCAACGGGTTCGAATTGTGTCTTCGGTCAATAGTTGGGTTGCCCGGCTCCTGTGCTTGCCTCCTACGTTCCGCTTTGTTCAGCTAGGTGTGCAAAGGGAGAACCACTACGATTGTGCTTCCAGCTCGCATGGTCAAGCACCTCAGTGGAGAAAGCCGAAAACTGACTGTCACAATAGGCGTAAAATGGTCAGCGATCCGATGATTATGTTAAAATGACGGACCATTCATAACATTGGCCGAAGTGTTTACGGCTTGACCTCGGATGTCGTCGAACAGTAACCGGGGGATCATAGCTAGCTTCCCCAGTTTAAAGCTCCTATGACTAAGCGAAGGTTTTAAAGCCCGCATATCTGATTGCCTCGTTTCCGCTAACACAACCGCCTTCGGGCACCGAGACGTCGGCTAAGGGTTGCTTTGTTATTGCGGAAACACCCTACGTAGTATCTATCAAGGGGTAGAAGCCGACGATGGGCCACTTTCAACTGATAAACGGTCACAATGGAGCCAAAATAATGATGTAAAGTACTTGGATACATAGAATCATTACACATAATATGTGATTTTACTCTGGATATCGATCCTTAATTCGGCCACCCGTGCCCACACTAAGGCTCGGGGACTACTAGGCTTTGCGCTCATTATTTACAAATATTAAAGGGGCACATCGATCCCCTGATCTGGTGTTGCCACCCGACCAGTGTCTTGGGGGCTACTGCATTGCCTATTCAATGCAAAAAATTCAAAGGGCTCAGTGTTCGGCTTGATCGAACTATGGGAAGCACGTCTTCGGACAGCAATAAGTACCATCTGGACCTATCTGGAATCAAGCTATATATCACGGCGACTTCTCACGACCCTCTCTTAGGGGCCCGTTCACCGATCATTATTATCTCTAATATATTACACTGCGGTTTTATCCCTATGTATGCTGTCGAGCTAGGAGTTGATCCTTAGGCCGATTTCACGCATCGACCTGAGTCTCAGGGGCTACTAGGAACAGCGGTTTTATGCTTGCCTTCAGGTGCATCTCGGGTTTTAGACTGATACACACCTTGAGGGCTACTGGATATACATCGGCAGAGAATAAACTGCACCAGTTAAAAATATTCACAATAAATCAGCCCGCGGTAGGGGTGGTGCACCACCTTGGAAGCAGTCCGGCATAAAGCTCGGGCACTAGCGGCTAGCTCCATAGAGGGCATTTCCGGCATTAAGCTCAGCTAAACTCCTTCAACTTTTTTGGACCAAGATGATCTATGACATCTTGGATATAGTCCGGCGTTGGAGCTTGAACACAGTCCGACGTTGGAGCTCGGATACATTTCGGCGTTGGAGCTCGGAAAGCAGTCCGACATTGGTGCTCAGCTGCAAAAGATACCTCGAATTCAGTCCAGCGTTAGAGCTCGGACGCAAGAGGACACTGCCTCCCGAGAACAACTTCAAACCCGAGGTGTGGCATAAAAATAACAAGGCATTGATAAAGGTCGGGAACTTAAAGGGGCTCCTCAGATACCCGATGTGTAAACTCGTCGGATGCACTTCGGCGATCCTCAAGATCGAAGATGAGAAGATTTGTTGAACCAGTTTTCAAGACCGACGACCGAAGATGAAGAGCAGTTCAGAAGAATCGAGGAGCGTCCCTAACTTGAAGACCGGTTCAGGGGGCTACTGACGGTGTCCTGGACTAGGGGGTACTCACCACGTCGTCTCCCGATCTGTTAGATTGGGCCGAGGACCCCCATGGCCGTATACTCATGGGCCAGTTCGGACAGCTGCCGCATACATGGAAGATTCCACAAGACTTGGTGATCAAGACAAGGACTACTCCCCACCGGCATATTCGGCTAGGACTCTTGTTATCCTAGGCCTTTGGTGCATTATATAAACCGAGGCCAGGCTAGTCGATAGATAACATATACAACAATCATACCATAGGCTAGCTTCTAGGGTTTTAGCCTCTACGATCTCGTGGTAGATCAACTCTTGTAATACTCATATCATCAATATCAATCAAGCAGGACGTAGGGTATTACCTCCATCAAGAGGGCCCGAACCTGGGTAAAACATCGTGTCCCCTGCCTCCTGTTACCATCCGCCTTAGACGCACAGTTCGGGACCCCCCACCCGAGATCCGCCGGTTTTGACACCGACAAAGAGGCTCGTCAGATTGTCCGTCGATCTAAAGCTTTCACAGTAGTGGGTGGACAGCTTTACAGAGAGTTTCTCAGAAGTGCATAACACCAGAAGAAGGTCGAGTGATCCTCAACGACATCCACTCGGGGACTTGTGGTCACCATGCGTCCTCTCGGACCATTGTGGCCAAAGCATACCGAGCGGGATTTTATTGGCCACGAGCGAATGAAATGGCAAAAGACATAGTCGACAGATGTGAAGGTTGCCAGTTCTACTCCAACATGTCTCACAAGCCTGCATCAGCCCTGAAGACCATTCCACTCATCTGGCCCTTCGCTGTTTGGGGATTAGATATGGTTGGACCTCTGAGGACTAGCAGAAGTGGCTTCACCCATGTGCTCGTAGCAGTCGACAAGTTCACCAAATGGATTGAAACCAAGCCTATTAAAAACCTCGAAGCAAGTACTGTTGTCAGCTTCATCAGAGAGTTAACATTCAGATATGGTGTCCCGCACAGCATCATCATGGATAATGGGTCAAACTTCGATTCTGATGAGCTTAGAGCCTTTTGCGCTTCCCAAGGCACTCGGGTCGACTATGCTTCAGTCACCCATCCCCAGTCGAATGGACAAGCTAAAAGAGAGAACGGATTAATTCTCAAAGGACTGAAACCCCGGTTGACGTGTGACCTCAAGCATGCAGCGAACGCTTGGGTCGATGAAATTCCATCAGTACTTTGGGGATTGAGGACAACTCCTAATCGGTCGACTGGCCGAACTCCATTCTTCTTAGTCTATGGGGCTGAAGCTGTGCTTCCGAGTGACTTACTTCATAACGCCCCACGAGTGGAACTCTTCTCAGAAGCCAAAGCAGAACAAGCCCGTCAGGATGCTATTGACCTTCTGGAAGAAGAAAGAGAGATGGCGCTGATCCGGTCGACTATCTATTAGCAAGACCTGCGTCGATTCCATGCCAGAAATGTGAGAGGTCGAGCATTTCAAGAGGGAGACCAGGTTCTTCGAGTGGATCAGCAGAAACCACACAAGCTCACTCCTGCTTGGGAAGGTCCCTTCATCATCACCAAAGTACTTCACAACGGGGCTTATCGCCTCTACAATGTAGAGCACAATAAAGACGAGCCACGCGCTTGGAATGCGGAGCTGCTCCGCCCCTTTTATACTTAAGCATTCTGATTGTTATGATGTAATAAGAAATACATTCTAGTTCGATTATCAAAGACACGGTTTCACAGATGATTGTTGTTCCTTTTTTAAGTGTTCTAAATCCCCCAGTGGGTGCCTTAGCTGCGAATCTGCTTCGCCTAGGTTTCAAAAAATCAAATCCTACCGAGTGATGAGCAAGTCTCTCACTCGGGGGATTAGCTGCGAATCCATTTCACCTAAGTTTAAAAAATCCTACCGAGTGGTGAGCAAGTCTCTCACTCGGAGGCTTAGCTGCAGTCCAGTACTCACCTAAGTTTAAAAAATCCTACAGAGTGGTGAGCAAGTCTCTCACTCGGAGGCTTAGCTACAATCCAGTACTCACCTAAGTTTAAAAAATCCTACCGAGTCGTGAGCAAGTCTCTCACTCGGAGGCTTAGCTGTAGTTCAGTACTCGCCTAAGTTTAAAAAATCCTACCGAGTGGTGAGGAACCCTCCCACTCAGGGGCTTGGCTGCAGTTCAATACTCGCCTAAGTTTAAAAAATCCTACCGAGTGGTGAGAAACCCTCCCACTCGGGGCCTTAGCTATAGTTCAATACTCGCCTAAGTTTAAAAAATCCTACCGAGTGGTGAGCAACCCTCCCACTCGGGGGCTTAGCTGAAGTTCAATACTCGCCTAAGTTTAAAAAATCCTACCGAGTGGTGAGCAAGTCTCTTACTCGGAGGCTTAGCTGCAGTCCAGTACTCGCTTAAGTTTATAAAATCCTACCAAGTGGTGAGCAACCCTCCCATTCGAGGGCTTAGCTGCAGTTCAATACTCGCCTAAGTTTAAAAAAAATCCTACCGAGTGGTGAGCAACCCTCCGGCTCGGGAGCTTAGCTGCAGTTCAATACTCGCCTAAGTTTAAAAAATCCTACCGAGTGGTGAGCAACCCTCCCACTCGGGGGCTTAGCTGCAGTTCAATACTCGCCTAAGTTTAAAATAATTCTATCGAGTGGTGAGCAACCCTCCCACTCGGGGGCTTAGCTGCAGTCCAGTACTCGCCTAAGTCTTAACGTCCGCTCCATCCTTACCCGTAAGGACGGCGAGGTGCAGGTCAACCACGATCTGCCCTCGGAGATTCGCCACAAATACGACGTCCGCTCCATCCTTACCCGTAAGGACGGCGAGGCGCAGGTCGACCACGATCTGCCCTTGGAGCTTCGCCACAAATACAATGTCCGCTGCATCCTTACCCGTAAGGCGGCGAGGTGCAGGTCGACCATGGTCTGTCCTTGGAGTTTCGACACAAATACAACGTCCGCTCTGTTGGGGAACGTAGTAATTTCAAAAAAAAATCCTACGCACACGCAAGATCATGGTGATGCATAGCAACGAGAGGGGAGAGTGTGATCTACATACCCTTGTAGATCGGCAACGGAAGCGTTTGGTTGATGTAGTCGTACGTCTCCACGGCCCGACCGATCAAGCACCGAAACTACGGCACCTCCGAGTTCTAGCACACGTTCAGCTCGATGACGATCCCCGGACTCCGATCCAGCAAAGTGTCGGGGAAGAGTTCCGTCAGCACGACGGCGTGGTGACGATCTTGATGCACTACCGTCGCAGGGCTTCGCCTAAGCACCGCTACAATATTATCGAGGACTATGGTGGAAGTGGGCACCGCACACGGCTAAGAATATGATCACGTGGATCAACTTGTGTGTCAAGGGGTGCCCCCTGCCCCCGTATATAAAGGATCAAGGGGAGGAGGCCGGCCGGCCCTCTATGGCGCGCCAAGGAGGAGTCCTCCTCCTAGTAGGAGTAGGACTCCTACTAGGAGGGGGAAAGAAGTGGGGAGGGAGAGGGAAAGGGGGGCGCCGCCCCCCCTCTCCTAGTCCAATTCGGACCAGGGGGAGGAGGTGCGCGGCCCACCTTTGGCTGCCCCTCTCTCTCTCCACTAAGGCCCATATGGCCCATTACTTCTCCCGGGGGGTTCCGGTAACCCTCCGGCTCTCCGGTTTTCTCCGAAATCACCCGGAACACTTCCGATGTCCGAATAAAGCGTCCAATATATCAATCTTTATGTCTCGACCATTTTGAGACTCCTCGTCATGTCCGTGATCACATCCGGGACTCCGAACTAACTTTGGTACATCAAAACTCATAAACTCATAATATAACTGTCATCGAAACCTTAAGCGTGCGGACCCTACGGGTTCGAGAACAATGTAGACATGACCGAGACTCGTCTCCGGTCAATAACCAATAGTGGAACCTGGATGCTCATATTGGCTCCTACATATTCTACGAAGATCTTTATCGGTCAGACCGCATAACAACATACGTTGTTCCCTTTGTCATCGGTATGTTACTTGCCCGAGATTTGATCGTCGGTATCTCAATACCTAGTTCAATCTCGTTACCGGCAAGTCTCTTTACTCGTTCCGTAATACATCATCTCGCAACTAACTCATTAGTTGCAATGCTTGCAAGGCTTATGTGATGTGCATTACCGAGAGGGCCCAGAGATACCTCTCCGACAATCAGAGTGACAAATCCTAATCTCGAAATACGCCAACCCAACATGTACCTTTGGAGACACCTGTAGAGCACCTTTATAATCACCCATTTACGTTGTGACGTTTGGTAGCACACAAAGTGTTCCTCCGGCAAATGGGAGTTGCATAATCTCATAGTCATAGGAACATGTACAAGTCATGAAGAAAGCAATAGCAACATACTAAACGATCGGGTGCTAAGCTAATGGAATGGGTCATGTCAATCAGATCATTCACCTAATGATGTGATCCCGTTAATCAAATAACAACTCCTTGTTCATGGTTAGGAAACATAACCATCTTTGATTAACGAGCTAGTCAAGTAGAGGCATACTAGTGACACTCTTTTTGTCTATGTATTCATACATGTATTATGTTTCCGGTTAATACAATTCTAGCATGAATAATAAACATTTATCATGATATAAGGAAATAAATAATAACTTTATTATTGCCTCTAGGGCACATTTCCTTCACGCTCCATCCTTATCCGTAAGGGTGGTGGGGTGCAGGTCGACCACAATCTGCCCATGATTCACTCGACTGAGCTGCATCACAAAGTCAATAGCAACTCAAACTGCAAGAAACAAGTTCTGCGCAAAGAATCAAAAGATTCAAAAGCAACCAAAGTTCAGATAAAATCCTAAGGTTCTAGAACACGGATTAAAGTACTCGGGCATTAGGCCCGAAGGAGTTTAACAGTTACAAAATCACTCGGCATTCTGAGGCAAATTTAAGGCGAGGCATAAAGTTTGTTCACTCCGCAGGAGGAGGGCTTGCAGGCTCGACGAACTTGTCCAGATCAATTCTGTCAGCAATCCGAGTGGCAGCAACAATGAAGGTTTCCCTAAAGGATCGGAAGTCATGCCTTTTGGTATTGACAACCTTGATCACTGCCAGCTTCTCTTCTCGGGCTTCCTTGTAGTGGACACGAACCAGCGACAGAGCCACGTCAGCACCGCATCGGGCAAAAGACTTCTTACATTCTTGCACTCAACCAGGGACCTCATTGAGTCGAGTCATCAGGGACTCGAGGTCATTTTGAAGCGCCGCCCTTGGCCAGAGTGTTGTATCGATGCGCGACACCGCCACCTTCAGGCGAGCAAGATAGCTCGTAACACTGGCAACACGGGATTCCAGTCGAAGCACGTTCATAGCAGCATCATCACTGACGGGAGAAAGGACGGGGTCCAGACCTATCTCGACCCGCCCAGACTCTTCTTCAAAGTTTTGACAGAATTTTACAAACTCAAAGAAATAATGAGTCGACGAATGCCTGATGAATCGAAAACAGTTAAACAGTCGAGCAAAGGGAAATACCTTCGAGCATAAGGAACAACGTTTTGGCAAGTCCCCCGGATAGGCCTCCAGGTCATTTCTCTTAGGAGAAATGCCTTTGATCTTCTCGTTCAAAGCAACTTTGTCCTTCTTCAAATGGGTCGCTTCTTTATTGGCCTCAGTGAGGGATGCCTTTAGTTTGGCGTTGTCTTCCTCCAGTGCTCCGACTAAAGCCAGCTTCTTGTCGGCAAGTGCGGTCTTCTCCTTAGCCTCCTTCTGCGTAGCTGCAAGGTCAAGATCCTTTTGCGCCAAGGCTTGCTTCATTTTCTCTGAAGAATGTGCATTCGGGTCAAGGAGAGGAACAAACAGATAACTTGAGGGATAGTCAAGATAAACAGTCGACGGGTCGTTACCTTCCGTACCAGCTACTTCGTCTTGAGCCTTTTTCAAGTTTTGATTGGCTAGCTCCAAATCAAGGTTGAGTTGCCTCTGCTTTTCCTCGAATTCGGAGAACCTGGAGATAAGCTCACAGGATTTCTACAGTCAGGAAAAGGTACATCAGTAAATAAGATCAAAGATCAGTCGCTTCCGAGTGAATAGAGCTCTAAGACTACCGCAGAGTCAAAACATTCTACAGTAGTCTCGGGGACTACACCCAGTGGGTGCACTTAGCATGCCACCACTAGTTCGGGTTCCACTCGACATGGTCCGAGCAGACTGAGTGGAAGAGTAAAAGAAGAGAGAAGAAGACCGAGGTTATTTTTTGAAGCCAACAAAAGACATTCTCATACCCCAACCGACTCCCCGCAGTCGACTGTGGTCTCAGGGACTACACCCAGTGGGTGCACCTAGCGTGCCCCCACTGGTTCGGATTCCACTCGACATGGTCCGCCCAGACCGAGTGGAAGAGTGAAACAATAAAGACATTTTTGACACAACCTAGTCGACTCAACTGGGAAAGCTACTCGACATAAATTCAAACACCCAGTGGGTGTGCAGATGCGAAGTGCAGAATAATAGGAGGATGCACAAAGAAAAGTTTTCAGGTAGCATATCCTAATAGAACAAGTAACAAGATAAGAATTCAGTCGGAAGCTAACTTACCTGGACATTGGCTCGAAGGGCCGCACTGGCATCATAAGCAGCCTGACTGTTTTCATGCACCACCTTCACTCGCTCCATCATTATGCCAGCTTGGCGAATGCTTCTGCAGCGGCGACTGCCTGGTCTTCTAGAACGTGATGAGTAGTGAAGAATGGGGTTGGCGGTTCAGTCGTGGCAGCTTGAAGTTCCGAGGCATGAGGCTGGACAATTGAAGCAAACACTGGTGCAGTCGATTATGTGGGGCGTTCACTTGATACCGAAATAGCGAAAGTAACAGAAGCCCGAGTCACATCTTTAGGCTGTTGAATCACTGGCTCTGCCTCCGGCACCAATTGGGATGTCTTGCCAGTTGATGCCTTCTTACTCCTCCTGGGCCTCAGCAGCATGCCCTCCTCGTCATCCAAAAGGTCAATGACATGGGGAGGAGCTGCAAAAAGAATTAGTCGTCAGAATTCAGTCGGTCAACAAAATGGCTGAGAAAGCAAAGGCAAGTTTGCAAAAGTCATACCCGGGTTAGAAGTGACCGTGTCTTCTACGTCCTCATCACCATCCCTGTAAGCAGAAGTCCCAGAAGTAGCGGCTCTGCAAGTTTCAAGATTCACTCGGACAAATGAGAAAGAGAGTCGACAGCATAAATCCTCGATCGAAAAGTGGAGACAAGACACTTACACAGAAGCGACGAGGATGTTGATCTTAATCTTGGGGCAGGGTCTTCCGAGGCTTTGGTTCTGTAACCTTTTGCTGCTTTGGGGCCTTCTCAGTCAGCACATGGGAAGAGGTCCGAGTGCGCTTGGAAGTCTGTCCGGTCGGCCTAGCTACTTCTCCACGGACACTCACTAGGTCGTGCTTATGTTTGGAACACTTTTTGGTGCGAGGCGCTGACTCGACTTCCTCACCACTGCTCGAGTCCTCGCTTTCCTCCTCCTCTTCTCCTCCATCAGATTGTCAATCCATGCTTTCGCCTCCGCTTTCCTCTCCATCTTGGTGCTGCTCTTGCTCCCCGTTCGGCATTGAGTACGTCTTCGTATAACCCTGCAAAATAGAAGAGTTGACGAGAGGAAAGTCGACTCGGTAAGCAACAGCAAGTCAGAATGAAAAACACTCGGAGATAAGAGACATACCTTGTCTGGTTGGTTGTTGGTGTCGAATGGTAAAACTCTTCGGGGCCCCCTGGGTTGTCCTTGTTCCTTGTCATGCTTTGCACCCACTGTGCCACCGTCTTCTCATCAACGTCCTCCGGATGGATCCGAGTGGAATCTTCAATTCCCGAGTACATCCACATGGAGTGGTCACGGGCTTGGAGAGGTTGAATACGTCGACTGAGGAATACCTCGAGCAGATCCATGCCAGTCACTCCTTCATGAATCAGCTGAACTACTCGCTCCATCAACATGGACACCTCCACCTTCTCTGCTGGAGTCACTCTCAAAGAAGTGGGTTTCCGGACGCGCGCCAAAGAAAAGGGGGGAGACCTGTCGAATGACCTGGGGTCGGCTTGTCTTTGCAATAAAACCAAGTCGACTGTCACCCTCTAACCGAGTCGGGAAGAGTCATCGCAGGAAAAGGACTCTTTCCCCTCATCTGGATACCTAAGCCCTCACACATCTTGATCACCTGGGTTCTCTCGTCACTCGGATTGGCCTTTTTCACAGTTTGCGAGCGGCACGTGAAGATGTGCTTAAATAGGCCCCAGTGCGGTCAACAGCCCAAGAAATTCTCACACAAGGAGACATAAGCCGCAAGGTACGTGGTCGTATTGGGGGAGAAATAGTGGAGTTGAGCTCCAAAGAAGTTCAAGAATGCTCAGAAAAATGGGTGTGGAGGCAAAGAAAAATCATGGTCGACGTGAGTGGCTAGAAAGACGCACTCACCCTCCTGAGGCTGCGGCTCAGATTCATCCCCCGGAAGCCTCCAGGAATCATGCTCGATCAGCCCACTCTCGGCCAGGTCTTGCAGATCATCCAGCACAAGCGTGGATCGGATCCAGTCGCCCTGGACCCAGCCGCGCGGCAGAGCAGATCTTGACGACGACCCGCCCCGGCTCGTCTTCTTCCCTTTCGCTTTCGCCGTCGCTTTCTTTGCACGCTCAAGAGCGGCGGTCTTGTCCTTAACCATTACAACGTAATGGGCTCGAGGTGGGCGGCAGCGCCGAGAGTGGGGACGGGAGCAATGGAGAAACAGAGGAGAAAGAAGGAGAAACAGAGGCGCACTGTGCAAATCCCCTAGCCCGACATCTTATGTTCGAGTCATTCCCGAGTGACTGACGACTGGGCCCGGACAATCGTGTCAAATCCCGCAACTGTCACCCGCTCGGTACGTGGCGAAAAAGGCGACGTGGTGATCGAGGCGCCCCTGCCTAATCCATCCCCTTTACTTCAGCCTCCTCCATCCCGCGCACTTCCCAAAATTTTGAATCCCTTAAGATCCGGGAACTGCAGAGCAACCTGTCAGACCAAAGATTTCTTTCATATCAACACTCGGAACTTATCAGCAAAAGTTCATTCGACCAAACTAAGAATGGATCAAGGCGACTGAAAAAGAAGTTGAAGCCATCATGTTGTTCATTGATCCCAACAAGACGCTTCCGAAGCGTAAAAATTGAGTCGGAAGTATTTTTGAACTCCTCCACTCGAACCCTGAACCATTCGGGGGCTAATGACGAAGCTATGTACCTAGGATAAGGTCATAGGCCTGACCTAGACACCCTCCCCTAGGACATCACACTAAAGTCAGAAGTATTCAAGGGATACCATCATCCACTCGACCAGAAACGATCCACTCGGAAGACTCTATGTCACTCGACCATGGCAATGATCACTCGACAGACAGAAGATCGAAAGCCACTCTGAAAAGCAACGGTCGGGCGTTTACTCTGTAGACTTAAGTGGTCATTTATGTCACTTTATTACTAGCGTTACCATAAATGCCCCATCTTTATGTACCTTAAACCCTTTGTAACTGAGGGCGGGAGGGGTCTGGCGAACTCTATATAAGCCACCCCCTCCTCAGGGACAAGGGTACGCACCCCCTGTAATACCACACTCATATAATCCAGTCGACCGCCTCCGGGCACCGAGACGTAGGGCTTTTACTTCCACCGTGAAGGGCCTGAACTTGTAAATCTTGTGTGTACAACTTCACCATAGCTGGGATCTTGCCTCCTCATACCTACCCTCCATTCTACTGTCAGTCTTAGAACCACGACAGTCGATGTCGACGGAGGGGTGACGGCGATGAGGGGGGGCTGCTGCATTACAGAGGGAGGCAGCACAAGCGTACGGGACTCGGGGCACGGCCGGCGCCGGTGGCGTACTTGCCGGGAGCGACACGAAATAAGATGGGGTATGGGGGGTAGGAAGAGGTGGAGGTGGTGAGTGCTGGAGTTGCTGCTATAAAGAGGAGGCGGGAGAGGCGCTAAGGGCGGCACGACACCGGTAACGTTAGATGGTTAAAAACGTTTTTTGGAAATATGAGCAGTGTTGTCTCCTCATGCGTTGGATGGAGATCCGATGGTTAAAAACGTTAGATGGCAAGCAATTTTATAGTAGTAGAGAAATGTTCAAAATATCCGAAATTTGTTTGCCGTTCCAACGAATGGCATGATTTTTTAAAATAAAAGATTGTGTTTTCTGAAAAAAAAATCGTGTTTTGCAAAATTTGTTCAAAGATTTCCAAAAATGTTCTGGATTTCAATTTTTTGTTCGTGTATTCAAAAAATGGTTGTGCTTCCTGATTTGTTCAGCATTTTTGAAATTGTTCTCCGTTTCAAAATTTGTTCTCAAAATAAAAAAATGTTCGTGCTTTTCTGAAAATGTTCATGTTTTTGAAAAAATGTTGGGAAATTGAAAATTTGTTTGCAATATCATAAAATTGTTTGCCTTTGTCAAAACAAATTCGTACGTTTCAAAATTTAATTAAAATTTGGAAAATTGTAAAGGATTTCTTCCGAACAGTGTTAAGTCTTATACTTCTTTAGTTCTTTTCAGTGTTCTGATGTACATTGGTCAAGCGAGCTATTCCATTGTACTGGCTAGTAGCGAGCGCGCACAAGCACATTAGGCAGTCCTGTGTTCGATTCCCAACCATCGCAACCTACCTACCTTTTTGCGATTTTTCACCCTGGTATTTGTGGCGCACTGCAATGGCTGGCCCATTGGTGCACCGCCAACGACATGCCTCTGTGAAAACGCAGGACGCCTGCAACAGTCCAAACTGAGCCGGCTCATACTATGTTATTTCTTACTGGTCTTCTTGTTTTTCGAAAGGTCAAAAATTTAGTGATGTGGGACAGGGATTCGAACTCCCAATCCTTTCGCTGCAAGCGCTCCACGCTAGCCACCAGGCTATACACCCGCAACTGTAGACTCAGTTCATTTTCCTTTTTTATTTCGTTCTTCAACTCGGTTTATTATTTTTCTTTTCCCTTCATCTTTTTTGATTTCTTTATTGTGCCGTTTTTTAAAATTCGTGAACTATTTATTTAAATTTGTAAACTTTTTTCGAAAATCTATGAACTTTTTTCAATTTCAATGATTTTTTTGTGAAATTCGATGAATTTTTTTCAAATTTTATAAACTTTTTAAAAAAATTTGATTAACTTTTTTAGAATTGGATGAAGTTTTTTAAAATTTTATGAACTTTTTCAAAATTGATGATTTTTTTCAAATTTGTGAACTATTTTTAGAATCCGTGAACTATTTTTTCAAATTCGATGACTCTTTTTCAAAATCGATCAACTTTTTTTCAAATTTGTGAACTATTTTTCAGAATCGTTGAACTAGTTTTTCAAATTCGATGAACTTTTTTTCAAAGTCGTATTCTTTTCAAAATTTGATGAACTTTTTCGAATTCTATGAACGTTTTTTAAAATTGAACTTTTATTACAAATCTATGATTTTCTTTTTCATTTTTATGTTTTCTTTTTTGAAATGATTTATATTGTACAGAATTTATGTTAATGTTGTTTTTTAGGGGTATTGATGTTAATGCTGTACTAGGAAAAGTATTAAATAGCTTGGTTTTTGATTGTAGACAGCTACATGCTCCTGGTGCAGTGGTTTGATGCGTTGTTTCTTTTGGCCGCGTATGCTCGTGCATTGCTTCGAATCCCACAAACTGCAAATATTTTTCTAGCACGATCATTTTTAGAGAAGGCTGTTGGGCCGGCCCGCTCGTTCCCTTCTTTTTCCATCTTCTATCCAGCGCCACCGCCGTCGTTCGTCCTCAACTAAGCTCCGCCGCCTTCATCCTTAAACAAGCGTCGCTGCCGCCCTCGACAAGCTGCCGCAGGCCGGATCCTGACGTCTTGCGCCGCCACGGGCCGATCTCGCCGTCTGAAGCCACCGCCGCAGGCCAGATCTCGCCATCTGGAGCCGCCACCGCGCCCTCTCCAAGCGCCAGCGCCGGCCATGTCAAAGTGCCGCAGTCCTTGGCCGTCATCATCAATCGCAGGTGCCGCCCTTGCCCAAGCTCTCCCGCCAGCCTCTTCAAGGGTAGCAGTTCTTGGCTGCCCTCGTCAAGGCCGCCGCGCCCTTGTCAAAGCGTCGTCAACAGCCTCGTCAAGTGCCATCTACGCCATCTTAAGTTCACCTCGTACATCCATATCATGCAAAGTTCACCAAACACTATTTCACCTCATTCTTGCATCAGTCCAACCAGGCCACACTCACCCAGCATCCTTCATGCGATGCAGCCTAAAACTACCCAGAGAACCAAACATGCCCATAGAAACTCCCTGGATGGGGCTATATCCTCGTAAAGCGAGGATGACCTCCCAAGCTCCTATAGGGCGCAGCGCCCGTTGGCGTTCCTGGCGCTCGAAGACGGCGCGAGTGGGCCGGCCCAGGAGACGCGCAGAGCAGCGAATTCATGTATAAGACTCACTACCAGTCGAGCTGCCTAACATTACTGATTAGTAACAACGGCAAAAGCCTAATAACGGTGCCGTCTGCTATTTTATTGCATAGAACCATCCATCTATCGTATCACTTCAATTTTTCGAATTACATGGAAAAAGAATCGTGAATATGGAAAAGTTAATGCATTTTGAGAAAAGTTCACAAATCTGGAAAAAGTTCATTGATTTTCCAAAAAAAAGTTCACCGAATTTGAGAAAAGTTCATCAAATTTGAAAAAAGTTCAACAAATCTGAAAAAAGTTCATCAAATTTAAAAAAACGTTCATCGAAATTTAAAAAAGTTCATCTATTTTCAAAAAAGTTCACCAAATTTGGATAAAAGTTCATCGATTTGAGAAAAGTTCATCGATTTTGAAAAAGTTCATTAAACCTGAAAAAAGTTCATCGTATTTGAAACAAATGTTCATCAGATTTGAAAAAGGAAAAAAGAAACAAAGGAAAAGAAAAAAACAAAAATAAGGAGAAAGAAGAATAAAAGAAGAAAGAACTTGATTGTTACCAGATTATGCTCTATGGTGCGATGGTTACACCTAGTACATAGACGAGGAGGGGCGCATGTTCGATTCTCAACCGACACAGATTCTTTTTGTCTATTAACACAGAAAAGGAAACGCCATATGGGCCGGCCCAGCGCAGGGCGTTGGGCGCCCGTTAGCGAAAATGCACGTTAACCGGCGCGTGTAGCGCCAAATAGGATTTGTCATGGTCTGCTCTTCCCCATGGCTAGGGTTGGTGTCGGTGACGCCTGGCCCACGGGAAAGGAGGTTCACAGTAAGCCCATGTCTCATCTATTGGGCCACATATTTCTTTTAGGGATACTGGGCCACAATTTTTTTTGACAACAGGGATATTGGGCCACATACTTGAACCCACTGCAAAAGCTCCATTGCTTACACCTAAAAAAAAGCTCCATTGCTTTGGAACCGGATGAGAAGGGTAACCATTCACTTACATGTGGGACCCCTTAAAAAACCTTGCACGTGGCCCTCTAAGGAAAAACTTACACGTGGGTCCCGGGGCGCATATTCGATTCTCAACCGGCACAGATTCTTTTTGACTATTAACACAAAAAAGGAAACGCCATATGGGCCGGCCCAGCGCAGGGCGCTGGGTTCCCATTAGCGAAAATGCACGTTAACCGGCGCTTACAGTGCCCAATAGGATTTGTCGTGGTCTGCTCTTCCCCATGGCTAGGGTTGGTGTCGGTGACGCCTGGCCCACGGGAAAGGAGGTTCACAGTAAGCCCATGTCTCATCTATTGGGCCACATATTTCTTTTAGGGATACTGGGCCACAATTTTTTTTGACAACAGGGATATTGGGCCACATACTTGAACCCACTGCAAAAGCTCCATTGCTTACACCTAAAAAAAAGCTCCATTGCTTTGGAACCGGATGAGAAGGGTAACCATTCACTTACATGTGGGACCCCTTAAAAAACCTTGCACGTGGCCCTCTAAGGAAAAACTTACACGTGGGTCCCGGGGCGCATATTCGATTCTCAACCGGCACAGATTCTTTTTGACTATTAACACAAAAAAGGAAACGCCATATGGGCCGGCCCAGCGCAGGGCGCTGGGTTCCCATTAGCGAAAATGCACGTTAACCGGCGCTTACAGTGCCCAATAGGATTTGTCGTGGTCTGCTCTTCCCCATGGCTAGGGTTGGTGTCGGTGACGCCTGGCCCACGGGAAAGGAGGTTCACAGTAAGCCCATGTCTCATCTATTGGGCCACATATTTCTTTTAGGGATACTGGGCCACGATTTTTTTGACAACAGGGATATTGGGCCACATACTTGAGCCCACTGCAAAAGCTCCATTGCTTACACCTTAAAAAAAGCTCCATTGCTTTGGAACCGGACGAGAAGGGTAACCATTCACTTACACGTGGGACCCCTTAAAAAACCTTGCACGTGGCCCCCTAAGGAAAAACTTTGTCAGCGACCAAAGCGAGCGCCAAGACCGGATTCAAACCACAAGCCAGCCCAGAAGACAGCCTCGCCCACCGGCTCGGCTTGCCGGCCCAGAATGGGCCCGTTAAGAGTTGTACTTATACCTGTAAGCGATAAGATTCGAGCGGCGGCTGGCAAACGGCTAGGTAGCGTGTGAGTGCGTGACTTGTAAGTAGGGTCTCCTTCCTCCTTCTCCCAACATTTCTCCTTGTATTCGAATTTGCCATGAAATCGGAGATGAATCCTTGAGATGCCCTAACAATCTGGTATCAGATCCGCCCTTCCCCTCCCCACCCTTCTGCTCTGGAGTTTCCCGGCCACCGCCACCGCACGCGTCTCGCTAACCGGCGGCGAGCAGAAGCCATGGAGAAAATTTCTCCCGTGACAAAGGCGATCTACGAGCTCCTTCGCGCTGACTTCGACGCCGCCCTGTCCAAGACCACGACGGAGCACAGCGAGGAGATGACGACAACCTTCGCTAAGTTGGACTCAAGCTGGACCAGCTCTCCAGCCGCATCGACGACGTCAAGCTCGCCATCGGTGTCGATCTGGACAAGCTACGGGGCGAGATCAGTATCGAGCAAGGTGCTGCGTCGTTCCTGCCCGCGCCTCCATCTCCACGTGCAGCCGCGACACCAGCGTGCGTTCGACCACCGAGCAGCGGCTCCAGTGGTTCTGGCGGATTTCGCTCTGAAGGTGAACAAAGGAATTCAGGTCCAAAATATGTGCCTCCACCTATTTGAGGTACGACTGCAGATCCGTTCCATTCGTGTCAGATTATTAGTGTTGGTGAAGGATTCAGGTCGTATCAGTCGGATGTCATGAGTTTTGGTCCTCGAATTGAGCTTCCGCGATTCGATGGGTCTAACCCCAAGTTGTGGCAGTCTCGCTGCGAAGATTATTTCAAGTTTTGGAACACACTGAAGGAAATATGCCCTAGAGGCAATAATAAAGTTATTATTTATTTCCTTATTTCATGATAAATGTTTAATATTCATGCTAGAATTGTATTAACCGGAAACATAATACATGTGTGAATACATAGACAAACAGAGTGTCAGTAGTATGCCTCTACTTGACTAGCTCGTTAATCGAAGATGGTTGAGTTTCATAGCCATGGACATGAGTTGTCATTTGATTAACGGGATCATATCATTAGGAGAATGATGTGATTGACTTGACCCATTCCATTAGCTTAGCACTTGATCGTTTAGTATGTTGCTATTGCTTTCTTCATGACTTATACATGTTCCTATGACTATGAGATTATGCAACTCACGTTTACCGGATGTGCTACCAAACGTCACGACGTAACTGGGTGATTATAAAGGTGCTCTACAGGTGTCTCCAAAGGTACTTGTTGGGTTGGCGTATTTCGATATTAGGATTTGTCACTCCAATTGTCGGAGAGGTATCTCTGGGCCCACTCGGTAATGCACATCACTATAAGCCTTGCAAACATTGTAACTAATGAGTTAGTTACGGGATGATGTATTACGGAACGAGTAAAGAGACTTGCCAGTAACGATATTGAACTAGGTATTGAGATACCGACGATCGAATCTCGGGCAAGTAACATACCGATGACAAAGGGAACAATGTATGTTGTTATGCGGTTTGACCGATAAAGATCTTCGTAGAATATGTGGGAGCCAATATGAGCATCTAGGTTCCGCTATTGGTTATTGGCCGGAGACGTGTCTCGGTCATGTCTACATAGTTCTCGAACCCGTAGGGTCCGCACGCTTAAAGTTTGGGTGACGATTGTATTATGAGTTTATGTGATTTGATGTACCGAAGGTAGTTCGGAGTCCCGGATGAGATCGGGGACATGACGAGGAGTCTCGAAATTGTCGAGACGTAAAGATCGATATATTGAACGACTATATTCGGACATCGGAAAGGTTCCGAGTGATTCGGGTATTTTCGGAGTACCGGGGAGTTACGGGAATTCATCGGGAGAAGTATTGGGCCTTATTGGGCCATACGGGAATAGAGGAGAGAGACCAAAATGAAGGAGGCGCCCCCCCTCTAGTCCGAATTGGACAAGGGGTGCAGCCCCCTTTTCCTTTTCCCTCTCCCCCTCTTTCCTTCTCTCCTATTCCAGAAAGGAAAGGGGAATCCTACTAGGACTTGGGAGTCCTAGTAGGACTCCCCACACTCGGCGCGCCCCCTCTAGGGTCGGCCTCTCCCTCCCTCCTTTATATACGGGGGCAGGGGGCACCTCTAGACACATAAGTTGATTTGTTGATCTCTCCCAGCCGTGTGCGGTGCCCCCCTCCACCATAATCCACCTCGATCATATCGTAGCGGTGCTTAGGCGAAGCCCTGCGTCGGTAGCATCATCATCACCGTTATCACGCCGTCATGCTGACGGAACTCTCCCTCGAAGCTCTGCTGGATCGGAGTTCGTGGGACATCATCGAGCTGAACGTGTGCTGAACTCGGAGGTGTCGTACGTTCGTTACTTGATCGGTCGGATCATGAAGACGTACGACTACATCAACCGCGTTGTGCTAACGCTTCCGCTTTCGGTCTACAAGGGTACATGGACAACACTCTCCCCTCTCGTTGCTATGCATCACCATGATCCTGTGTGTGCGTAGGAAATTTTTGAAATTACTACGTTCCCCAACAGTGGTATCAGAGCCTGGTTTTATGCGTAGATGTTATATGCACGAGGAGAACACAAGTGAGTTGTGGGCGATACAAGTCATACTGCTTACCAGCATGTCATACTTTGGTTCGGCGGTATTGTTAGATGAAGCGGCCCAGACCGACATTACGCGTACGCTTACGTGAGACTGGTTCTACCGACGTGCTTTGCACACAGGTGGCTGGCGGGTGTCAGTTTCTCCAACTTTAGTTGAACCGAGTGTGGCTACGCCCGGTCCTTGAGAAGGTTAAACAACACTAACTTGACGAACTATCGTTGTGGTTTTGATGCGTAGGTAAGAATGGTTCTTGCTCAGCCCATAGCAGCCACATAAAACTTGCAACAACAAAGTAGAGGATGTCTAACTTGTTTTTGCAGGGCATGTTGTGATGTGATATGGTCAAGACATGATGAGATATAAGTTATTGTATGAGATGATCATGTTTTGTTGAAGTTATCGGCAACTGGAAAAAGCCTTATGGTTGTCTTTCTATTGCATAAGATGCAAGCGCCAAATAATTGCCTTACTTTATCGCTATGTGATAGCAATAGTTGCAAGAGCAATAGTTGGCGAGATGACCATGTGATGACACATTGATATAGATCAAGATGATGGAGATCATGGTGTCATGCCGGTGACGATGGAGATCATGACGATGCTTTGGAGATGGAGATCAAAGGCACAAGATGATGATGGCCATATCATGTCACATATTATGATTGCATGTGATGTTTATCTTTTATACATCTTATCTTGCTTAGTTCGGTGGTAGCTTTATAAGATGATCTATCACTAAATTTCAAGGTATAAGTGTTCTCCCTGAGTATGCACCATTGCGAAAGTTCTTCATGCTGCAACACCACGTGATGATCGGGTGTGATAGGCTCTACGTTTAAATACAACGGGTGCAAAACAGTTGCACACGCGGAATACTCGGGTTAAACTTGACGAGCCTAGCATATGCAGATATGGCCTCAGAACACTGAGACCGAAAGGTCGAGCGTGAATCATATAGAAGATATGATCAACATAGTGATGTTCACCATTGAGAACTACTCCATCTCACGTGATGATCGGACATGGTTTAGTTGATTTGGATCACGTGATCACTGAGATGATTAGAGGGATGTCTATCTAAGTGGGAGTTCTTAAGTAATATGATTAATTAAACTTTAATTTATCATGAACTTAGTCCTGGTAGTATTAGCATATCTATGTTGTAGATCAATAGCTCGTGATGTTGCTCCCCGTTTATTGTGTTCCTAGAGAAAAACTATGTTGAAAAATGTTAGTAGCAATGATGCGGATTGGATCCGTGATCTGAGGATTATCCTCATTGTTGCACAGAAGAATTATGTCCTTGATGCACCGCTAGGTGACAGACCTATTGCAGGAGCAGATGCAGACGTTATGAACATTTGGCTAGCTCAATATGATGACTACTTGATAGTTTAGTGCACCATGCTTAACGGCTTAGAATCAGGGCTTCAAAGACGTTTTGAATGCCATGAAGCATATAAGATGTTCCAAGAGTTGAAATTGGTATTTCATACTCATGCCCGTGTCGAGAGGCATGCGACCTCTGACAGTACTTTGCCTACAAGATGGAGGAGAATAGCTCAACCAGTGAGCATGTGCTCAGATTGTCTGGGTACTACAATTGCTTGAATCAAGTGGGAGTTAATCTTCCAGATAAGAGAGTAATTGACAAAGTTCTATAGTCACTATCACCGAGTTACTAGAACTTAGTGATGAACTATAATATGCAAGGGATGAAAAAAGTAATTCCCAAGCTCTTCGTGATGCTGAAATCGACGAAGGTAGAAATCAAGAAAAGCATCAAGTGTTGATGGTTGACAAAGACCACTAGTTTCAAAAAAGGGCAAAGGGAAGAAGGGGAACTTCAAGAAGAACGGCAAGCAAGTTGCTGCTCAAGTGAAGAAGCCCAAGTCTGGGTGAAAGGGCATGTAGCCCCTAAGTGTGGTTTTGGTAATTAAATGACAATCTCTATGGACTAATGTTTCTCAATGAGATATATTTGAAGGTTTTGTCCATAGATGGTGCCTCAAGGATATTGAATGGAATCAAGGATGAAGTCCATATATATGAAGATATGTTTGCTGTATGCTTTGGAGTTAAATGACAATTCCTATGGAGCATCAAGTGCATTGAATCTTATATGAAGATATGTTCCATAGTGATGCTTGAAGTGCATTGGGTTGTTTTGTGAAGTCTTCCATCAAAGCATCTGAAGAAGTCCTCATGGTATCCTTCTCTGGATACCCCTTGCACACAGGCTTGTACCATGCGCATGGGGTCGAGTGTCAACTCTCTGGATACCACGTGATCACGAGGCCTAGGTGTTGGCTCTCGAGATCCCATATCCAGTGAGGTTTCAAGTTGGTCTTCGAGTACTTCTATTGAATCCATCAAGATTGATTTTTATGCCTAATCTAATTATGTTCATGGTGGAGTTCATTGGAGGATCTCTAAGACTAACATATTTGGGCTTTTAAGGATCAAGGGCTTGAGAGAATAATCAAAGAGAAGAATTCAAGTTATGATTTCAAGACAATATCATGGTGAGCTCATGTGTTGGGTTTAGGTTGATCAAGTCTTGAAGAAAGCAACTAGAGTGAAGAATTCATTGTGCCTCTCAAGATATTATGATGGAGGACTTTTAAGGATCAAGGGTTTGAGAGAATAATCAAAGAGAAGAATTCAAGTTATGATTCAAGACAAGGTCATGGTGAGCTCACATGTTGGGTTTCAGTTGATCAAGTCTTAAAGCAAGCAACTAGAGTGACGAATTCATTATGCCTCTCAAGAGATTGTGATGGAGTTTTTTAGAAGGGAAAGTGGTGATCAAGATGATATTCATAGTGGAACTTGATATGGTCATGAAAGAGTCTTTGGTGATATTGTCTTGAAGCAGTGAAGGGAAATGAAGAGTTCATTGTGGTTTTCAAGAAACCAAGATGGAGCTTGGAGTAAAGATGTTGGTTGACCAAGATGAAGCTCGAATATTATATCTAGATGGTCAACTCTCAAATCGCAAACATTGTACCACGTGGGATCAAGTGATCTAGTGGTATGGTAAGTAATTGTGAATTGTGCTTTGTTACCTAACCCATGCTATGTGTTTGTTATGTCTATGTGGGTTAGGTGTTTCATGGGGCTTAATCAAAAGAAAGATCAAGTAAGCCTATGTGGATGACATCAGTGATGGTCATCGAGTTTCGAGGAAGTCCAAGTACAAGATGAGAAGCCGGAGGTTATATTGCTTTGAGTTTGGCGGTCATTCATGATAATGCTCATGTGAAGATGGGCTTAAGTTAAGGCTTCCCTCATTGCAATATGAGGAAGCAATTCAAGCATCTTCGCCAAGTGGTTGTGGACGAGAAAGGGATTCCAACTTGAGACAAGCATTGGAGTCATCACCAAGCTCAATTTGAATATGCAAGGCAAAGGTATACCTTAGCTAGGTTTTCCTAGTTTTGCTGGTCTCATGGTGCTTGGTGGGAGACCGGATAGACCGGATTATAGGTTTGATAGCCATACTATCAAGAGGGACTCTCGGGCAAGTAGCTTGATCATGTCGCATGTAGAGAGCTCAAACCTTTGCATTACCTGCATCATTATTTCTTGTTGATCTTGGGTGGTTCTCTATGTGAGGACCTTGGGCTTTTCCATAGCTTCAAAACGAGCCCAAGATCATCGAATTCGGAGTCCGTATGCCAAAGTTATCACTGTTTTAGTGGGCTGCTGCAGGTTGTTCTGGGTACCCCGTGGACATGGGGTTTTTGACCCTCGTGGGCACGGGGTGTCCAGGAAGTGTCCGTTGGAGCCCCAACGGCTAGTTTTGGAAGTTGGCTATAAAAGAGCCCTTCCTCCCCACTGGTTTGGGGGTTGTTCATTCACATTCTAAACATCATTTTGAGCCTCTTACCACCTCTCCCAAACCCCTATCTCCCCTCTAAGTGAAGGGGGATTTGTGGATGGATCTTGGAGTCATTTGTTGATTTCCTCCATTGCATCCCCTCTCTTCAATCCCCCTACTTTCTTGAGTTGCATCTTGTGAGATTGAGAGGGTGAGTTGAGAATTTGTTGCTTGACCTTGCATTGCATTTGTTGCTTTGGTTTGAGCTCCCCGCATCGATTTGTTCGAGTGAGAGCCCGTGAGTTTATTACTCTTGGAGGCTTCACCTCCTTGACGGTTTGGTGATAGATTGAGAATATTGTGAAGAGGCCTATGTGGCCAAGGTTCCCCCGGAAGCTTCCTTTTGTGGTGTGCTCTGGGGAAGGGTGTTGAAGTGGCCTAGGTGATCAAGTTCCTCCGGAAGCTTCCGTGGTTGTGGTGTGCTCCGGAGAAGTTTGTAAAGGTGTGGTGGTCGCCTTCAAGACCAACCCTGAGTGAACCGAGGTCCATCTGTTGGGGGTGACTCGGAAGGGAGAATACGGTGAGTCACTTGGTGACGCCTCGGAGCTTTGGCTTTGGCACCGCTCTAACGGAGATTAGCACTCTCATGAGTGTGAACTTCGGGATAAATCCGCGTCTCCGACTCACTTGTGGTTATCTCATACCCACACCCTTTACTTTCCACAATTCATACTTGCTCATATTGATATATCTTGTGCTAGTTGAATTGCTTAGTACTTCCTACATTTCCTTATCTTATGATATAGTTTGTGCTTGCTAGTTTCTTTTAGTGCCTATCTTGTTTAGCATAGATTGTTGGTGCACTTAGTTGAGCCTAGCATATTTAGGATTTGTGCATGAAAAGTATCCGTTAGTTTAATTCCGCATTAGGATAAAGCCAAATCCGTAAAAGTTTTAAAACGCCTATTCACCCCCCTGTAGTCGTCATCTAGATCATTTCAATTGGTATCAGAGCTTTGGTCTCTCCTTGGTAGGCTTCACCGCCTAGAGAGTAAAGATGTCGACTAGTGGTATAGTGCATGATGACACCTTTTGTTTTAGTGGCACAAACTATCACGTGTGGAAAATTCGCATGCTTTATATTTCCGGACCATGGGTCCAAATTTTGTGCGAATTGTTCTTGTAGGGGCTTCTTCGTGGAAGGATGACCTTTTTCCAACTAATGAGGAAAATGATGATATGCTTTGTGGGTATGGTGCTAAGAATGCCATAATCCGGTCCATATCCCTTGAAGTGTTTGAGTCAATCATGACTTGTGTGATGGCTCATGATATGTGGACCAAACTTGAAAAAATATATGGTGGGTCCAATCTTGTTGATATTCATCATATGTCGGAGGAGTCAATTGAGGAGTTCTCCACATCTTCAAATCATGAAGAACTCCATATTGCTTCTTCATCCATGTGCTTGGAAATTTCTACTTCTTCCACCTCACCATCATATGGCATGTCCCAAGGTAATGACATGGTGAGTGGAAATATTATTTGTGATGATGATGTTGTGCTAAACATTGATTATCTTTCATGTATACATGCTAGTGTTGTAGATTCTATGGACTTGAGCATATCTAGCAAAAATGACTTACATTCTTGTGTTGATAGTCCATGCATACCATTTGGAGATTCCTTGAATACCTTTTGTTATTATATGCTTGATACTCCTTGTTTCCATGATCTCTATGCTTCTATTTCCTCTAGTTGTTGTTTGACTAACCATGTAGAGGAAACAAGAGAAAATAATGCACACACCATTATTGAGGAAATTGCTAGAGGAGCAAAAAAGGACATCACCTCATCGGAGAGGAAATGCTATGAGTGTCAAGAGGATGGACACGGACATCCTACTCCTAATGATAAAGAAACTTCCTCTCCAAAAGAATCATCATCAACCTCTGATGTTCACATGTGCCTCATGGCAAGAGGTAATACCGAGGTATCATCTACTCTTTGTAATGATATTCATGAGAGTGATGATGAATGTGATAGGGATATGAGTCAAGAAATATATGAAATTGGTAATTCTCTTCGTGGGGTAAATAAGAACACTTATGAGATATTTAAAGATCTTATTACTCATTTTGGAAAGTGTAATGATTTACTTCACGAAGAGCAAGACCAAAATGAAAAACTTTATTGTAACCTTCTTGATGCTCTAGAAACTCTTAGAGACTTAGAATCTTCTAAAGAAGAGATTGAAGTTGCTCATGATCAACTTAAAGAGGATTTTGAGCACCTTGACCTTGTCTACAAGAATGTCAAAGTAGAGCTCACCAAACTCTCTAAGTCTTATGAGGAACTTCAAGCTACTCATGTGAAGTCTCTAGTTTCTTCTAGCTCCTCTCACATTGTCAATGATGGTTGTGCTACTAAATCTACTCCTTGTGAAGCATCTATCTTGAAGGAGAATGTTGAGCTAAGGGATCAACTTATTTTGCTAACTAGCAATTATGGGAAATTAGAAGAAAGTCATGAAAAGCTCTCGGGCTCTCATGATGACCTTCTAATCTCCCATGAAAGGCTAAAGTTAGCTCATGAGGCTATTGTGACTAAGGTAACATCTCATGGGCCTCATGTGGACATTAGCACTATATCTACTCAAAATGATTTATTGACATGTGCTAGTCCTAGTAATTCATCTAGACATATTATAGGCAATTCTTATGATGAATTGCTCTCCTTGCCTTGTTGCTCTAATAATGAAGTTTCTACTTCCTCTAGTACTTTTGTTGATACTAAACTTGTAGAGGAAAACAAAGAGCTCAAGGCTCAAGTCACTAATTTGAAGAAAGACTTGGAAATGTGTCATGAAGGAAATTCCACTCTCAACAATATTTTGAGTGGTCAAAAATCCCCTCATGACATGGGTGGACTTGGTTTCATCTCCAACAACAAGAAGTCCAAGAAAAGGAATAAGGGATAAGGCCAAGTCAAGAATCCGACCAACATCACATGCTTCAAGTGCAAAAATGTTGGACACCATGTGAGATCTTGTCCATTGAAGAAGAAGGCTTCAAGTGTGAAGCAACAAGGGAAGCGGCCTCAATTTCAATCTCAAGGTCAACCTCAAGTTCAATCTCAAGGTCAACCTCAAGCTGAAGAAAGTCCACTATCAATAATGAACCAAGGAAATGCTCCCCAAGTTGAGAAAGTAAAGAAGAAGAGAAGGGGGAGCACATGTTGCTATATTTGTTGTGAGAAGGGACACATATCTTCATCTTGTCCCAACGGTAACATCCCTAAGCCTCCTCTAGTCAATGATCATTATTCGCTTAGGAAGGATGTTTTTTTTTGACTGGGCGCTTAGGAAGGATGTTGTTGGCAATTTGTTTGCCAAGTTTGTTGGCGCCCAAAGTGGTTTGGAAATGGAAAAGGCCATTTGGGTTGCCAAGCCTATTGTGAATAACTTCTTAGGACCCAACTTGGTTGGGGACCATCAAGCTCAACCTTGATTAATAGGTGTGTGGAGGACATTGTAGATTTGGCTAGTTCATGAAGAAAATAATATTCACCATTTATTTGTTCAAGCCAAGTCATGTGGATTATCTTCATATTATCTATCCAATGTTCATCCTTGCGGTAACTTGTATTTTTATTGCTTACATTGAAGGTTACTCGCCCCTTGCATGCTTAGGTTTTGTATCTAGCATGTGCATTTATATGTTGCGCTTCCTGATATGCTTGATTTGTGTTATCTAGCATGTGTAGGTTGCACTGCACATCATATAGTGCTGCTTGTTGTCTTGAGCCTTATTTGTATGTTGTTTGGCTCTTGCGAGATATTAGTGGATCATCACATTATGGGGGAGTGTAATGTTTTGTGCACATCACAAACCCAAAATGTGAATATGAGAAATACTACATAGTATTGATACTCAATATTATCTAGTCACTGTGTGGTATGTCAAGCTCATTTGAAATTCAAATTCTCAGAGTATCCATTAATTATCTCTTGTAGGTGGTTATTTGCCTCTGTTGTGTGCTTGCCGTGGTATCCAGAAATTTGCACCAGAAAAGTTCTGGATACCCCGTGCGCATGGGGTCTTTTGACCCCCGTGCGCACGGGGTGTTGCGTAACTCTCTGGGTACCCCGTGCGCAAGGGGTAGTCTTTTGACCCCCGTGCGCACGGGGTACTATGTAACTCCCTGGATACCCCGTGTGCACGTGGTCTTTTGACCCCCGTGCGCACGGGGTGGTTGTTGATTATGATCTTGTGCTTCTTCGGATTCTACCACCGAGTGTTAATTCCAAATACCAATTGGTATTTCTTCTTGTGGTAGAATTTTATGATCATCTTCTTCTCGGCTTGTGCTTCAACTTGCCTTATCTCACTGCTTGTACTATCTTTTATCTACTTGAGTGAGATAAGCCTTTGAGCATGTGTGTAATGTATATCCTATATGCTCTTTGGTTTTTGCTTAGTTCATATGTTGTACTTTTCTTGCAGTCCTGTGTGGATTCGTCTCTTGATATAATTTGGACAACTTGAATGCTTTATGTTATTTTTGGAGTATTCTTCGTTTAAGTGTTCTTTTGTCCAAATTGTATCTCTTTGGATCTTGGTAGGCATGTGCATGCATATTTATTTATATACTTTTTCATGCCTTGATTGCTCTACTTGACCCTCTATATAGGGTAAACTCCATCAAATCATTAATGATTAAAAGTGTGCATGAACTTCAAGTTCATATCCTTTTGCACATATTTAATATGGAGTTTGCCCTATGTATTGTGGTTGGACTAACTACTTTGGACCCAATAAGTTTGGGGACCAAAGTGTACCTTAATGTGTTTTAGGTACGTTGGAGAAGCATTGGATGCTTGGCTTATTCATGAGGAAGGTGGATACACCATGGAAAATTATTAGAGCCAAGCTTGGTTGATTCTTTGATTTGAGAGAGAAGATAAATGAAAACCCGGTTCGGTGTAAGTGTTGCATTCTCACCATGTAAACCCGGTTATACAAAATTTGGGTCTTTTTGTTGGATATGCATCAAACTCCCACACTTACTATATTCTCAATAAATCCACGGGATGTATTAAGGAAACGGTGAATGTGGAGTGTGATGAGAATAACGGCTTCCATGCGGAGTAATTTGTTTCAAGTTTTGTAGGTAATGAGGCTCCTTCCGAAGCTACAAGTACAATGGGGATTGGTCATATTCTTCCACAAGAAACACCCCTTGTCCATGTAGAAGAAGAAAGAGTAAGAGCCCCTCTTATGGATCGACCACAAGGGAAGTCATCACCCCCAACACAAGAGCAAGATGCTATGGGAGATCATGTACCTATCCAAGAACAAGATCAAGTCCATCATGTTTGCATACTAGATCAAGGGCCCCTTGAACCAATGCTTTCTCTCCCGGTAACAAGTACTTACTTCATGCCTTTATTTAAGTTAGAGTCAACATTGTGTACGTTGCATCATGGCATGATTAGTACTTGTTGAGTGAGTGCTTGTATGTATTTCTTATATCTTTACACTCATGTTTTTTTATTTTGGACCCATGCTTAGCATGATCATCATATTGGATATCTCCATTACCCTTGTCCAAAATATGTTCTTTTGATCCTTTGGATGTTTGATTCTCATGAAATATCTTTTTGGTGCATTCTATGGATCCTCAACATAGTGTGAATTTCTTCGTTTGTTCGTAACTGGATATGTGCACTTGATTCCACTCACAATATGAGAAATGCACAAATTAAGGAGGAACCCATACTATATTGCTTGTCTATATTTTTCTTCCATTTTGGCACTTGTTGCCAATGGGGGAGAATTTTAGAGGGTTTAGGAGAAGTGGGTTGGTTCCTGTCATCCATGCATATATACATTTGTTGTGCTTCCTCGTTGCATCGATGTGTATATGGAGAAAACTCCACCGAGTTCTTTCATGCATATATTGTGGGGGGGTTTGCTCTATATATTGTGGTTCTACTAGCATCAAATTCTTGTGTAGTATTTCGATGCTAGTATAACTGGTTTTGATAACATCAACTATCTTTGTGATATTTGAGGCTATCAAAACCACCTCAAGTATACAATTTATTCTCGGATAGTTTGCATACTTGTTTTAAATTCATTATATAAACCCTCTTGTTGAGATTGTCATCAATTACCAAAATGGGGGAGATTGAAAGGGCATGTAGCCCCTAAGTGTGGTTTTGGTAATTAAATGACAATCTCTATGGACTAATGTTTCTCAATGAGATATATTTGAAGGTTTTGTCCATAGATGGTGCCTCAAGGATATTGGATGGAATCAAGGATGAAGTCCATATATATGAATATATGTTTGTTGTATGCTTTGGAGTTAAATGACAATTCCTATGGAGCATAAAGTGCATTGAATCTTATATGAAGATATGTTCCATAGTGATGTTTGAAGTGCATTGGGTTGTTTTGTGAAGTCTTCCATCAAAGCATCTGAAGAAGTCCTCATGGTATCCTTCTCTGGATACCTGTCGGTGTCAAAACCGGCGGATCTCGGGTAGGGGGTCCCGAACTGTGCGTCTAGGTTGGATGGTAATAGGAGGCAGGGGACACGATGTTTTACCCAGGTTTGGGCCCTCTTGATGGAGGTAAAACCCTACGTCCTGCTTGATTAATATTGATGATATGGGTAGTACAAGAGTAGATCTACCATGAGATCAGAGAGGCTAAACCCTAAAAGCTAGCCTATGGTATGATTGTTGTTCGTCCTACGGACTAAAACTCACCGGTTTATATAGACACCGGAGAGGGCTAGGGTTACACAGAGTCGGTTACAATGGTAGGAGATCTACATATCCGTATCGCCAAGCTTGCCTTCCACGCCAAGGAAAGTCCCTTCCGGACACAGGACGAAGTCTTCAATCATGTATCTTCATAGTCCAGGAGTCCGGCCGAAGGTATAGTCCGGCTATCCGGACACCCCCTAATCCAGGACTCCCTTAGTAGCCCCTGAACCAGGCTTCAATGACGACGAGTCCGGCGTGCAGATTGTCTTCGGCATTGCAAGGCGGGTTCCTCCTCCAAGTACTTCATAGAAGATTTTGAACACAAAGGTAGTGTCCGGCTCTACAAAATAAGTTTCCACATATTGCCATAAAGAGAATAATATTTACACAAATCTAATCTTCTGACGTATTCCGTAGCGTGACATCACACAACGGCCAAGTCTTTATTCGAATCGTTTTACTGTCCCACCTCAGCGCGTTTAGCGAGGCGGTTTCCTTGGCACATCTTGTTAAAGCAGAGATCATGTCCCCTTATTCCGGGATTCTCATCAATACAGGTGTGGGTAACCCAACCGCGCCATTGACTATGGCGCTTGGGAGATAAGCGAGTTTTACCAGGCTGGTGGGGCGCATAGTCGTCCGCCCATATAAGGGGATAAGGATCCGCCTTTTCATCCATGCCTTCCTCCTCCTTTGCCTATCCATTTCCGCGCACTCGAGCTCGAGCGCCCAAGTCCGCACACCCCACCTCAACCTTCTCCAGCCATGTCCGGAGCGGGAGGCAAGTGGATGGTCTCCTCCGTCATGGAGGGACACATCAAAAGACTAAGGAAGGCCGGATACTTGTCTAACGACATTGCGCACCGGCTTCCCGAAGAGGGGCAGCTCATCCCCACCCCTAGGCCCCATGAGAGGGTGGTGTTCCTCCCCCATTTCCTCCGCGGACTAGGCTTCCCTCTCCACCCATTTGTCTGGGGGCTCATGTTCTACTATGGCCTGGACTTCCACGATCTGGCCCCGAACTTTGTCCTCAACATCTCGGCGTTTATCGTTGTGTGTGAGGCTTTCTTCCGCATCCGCCCCCATTTCGGCCTATGGCTCAAGACTTTCAATGTCAAGCCAAAGGTGGTGCGCGGCACCCAAGCGGAGTGCGGAGGCGCCATGGTGGGCAAGATGCCCAACGTCCTATGGTTCGAGGGCTCCTTCGTGGAGTCCCTAAAGGGGTGGCAATCGGGGTAGTTTTACATCACCGAGCCACGCGACCCTGAATGGGTCGCAGCCCCCGAGTTCCGCTCCGGACCCCCTACGCGACTCGCCTCCTGGAAAGAGACGGGCCTGTCGTGGGGTAAAAAAGGAGAGCTGACCGGACTCCAAACATGCGTCCAAACCCTGGTGGACAGGAAGCTCAAACTTGTTAACGTAGTCCAGGTTATGCTCATCCGCCGGATCCTCCCGTGTCAACAACGGGCTTTCAACCTGTGGGAGTTCGACCCGGCACGGCACCAAACTCTGAGCGGGCTCTTCGACACGACGTACGAAGATGCCTGGAAGGTGCTTTTCAAGGGCGCCGAGGCCCCCGCATCCGCTACCGAGGATCGCAGATTCAGCACGCAGCGTCACGCTCGTGCGGTAAGCCACTTTTACCTTTTACAGGGTATTAGTTTTTCATAGTTTGACTCCATGCAGGATCTAAGCTCCCTTACCTTTGACAGGATTGGCAGGAGACGTCCGGACAGATCAACTGTCCGGCTCCTTTGCCCGAAGGCCCAGCGGACGCTCGCTTGGCGAAGCTGCTGGTTCCGGCACCCTACGTGGTGCCGGAGAAGAAGGCCACGGGGACTCGAAAGAGTGCCCGGCGCCAGGAGGTGTCGGATTCATCATCCGACGACTCCAAGGCGCACTCCTCCCATGAAGACGAGGAGGAGGAAGAAGAGACCTCTCCCCCTCCAGCAGGGGGAGGGAAGAAAAGGAAGGCCGCCCCAACCGGGGAGGCCGAAGGGTCCAAGAGGGGGAAGACCCCTCCTCCGGACTACTCCACCAACGCCGACGACGGTGAAGAGGAGTGGCCGCACAGGGCCAAGCCCCTGGCGAGATCGTAAGTATCCGGATACCAGAGTGATTCATAGTATTCCCCCATTGCACAGTTTTTCCTTACGTCGAACATGATTGTGCAGTCCGCCCAAGGCCGGGCTCGACGAGTCGTCGAGCGGCTCCCTGGATTCGTCGGATGTGAATTCGCTTCTGACGGCTTCCTCCCCCCACCCTACGGACGGCCCCGAGGTGGCGTCCCAACAGGTTCCAAGCCAGGAGGAGGTGGTCCTGGAGGCGCCACAAGGCAACCTCCCGGACTCCAGGTGTAAAGGGGATAGAACCCCCAAGGGCTCCAAGTCCGGCCTTGAGCCGGACACCACGCCGGAACCTTCAACGGTTCCGGACTCCGGTAGGCAGCCTCCTTCCAAGAGGATCAAGCCTACCGAGCCGGTGACCTCCGTCCAACCGGAGGCACCGGACAGTTTGCTGGAGACGCTTAACGGCGCCTCCATTGGCGAGGAGCACCGCACTATTATGAGTGCGGTGATCCAGAAGGTTCAGTCCGCCAAGAGCGGACTGATTGAAGCCTGTGCCAGCCTTCTAACAGGCTTTGAGGTAAGTAAAGAATATGTAAAAATATTACCGCATAGACAGTAGCCCCTGATGCTCCGTTCGGCGTTCGGAAAGAAAAGTCGAATAGAGGATCTAATAACATTCGCAGGAGTCTAACATGATCAAGTCAATAGCGTATGCAGGCTTCGCTGTTGGCCTTCGCTGCACTGACTGCGGAGGTGGATATGCTGAAGCAGAACCTCGAGCGGTCCGAGCAAGAGCTCGTCCTAGCCAAGCAGCACCTCGAGGAGAAGGAAGGTAAGGAATACCTTATTGAAAGATGTGAAAGGTGCAATTGCAAAAAGTGACAGGATTAACGCGGCTATTGTAGGGGCCACAACTGAGGTGGCGACCCTTAAGCAAGCGCTATTCGAGGCCGAAAAGAGGGAGGCCACGGAGCGCACCGAGCGGGAGAAGCATGAGACGCAGGTTGGCGAGGTGCGGCAAGAGCTCCAGGTTCTCATGAAAAAACATGAGAGTTTGGAGCTTGACTCGAAGACGCGAGAGTCTGAGCTCGCGGCGGCCATTGAAGATGCCAAGTCTGCCAAGGCCGAAGCCCAGAAGGCCCTCCAGGAGGTTGAGGCAATAAAAAAGATAGCGGCGGGTAAGGCATTCTCTATGCAAAGCAAACACGTAAAAGTGAATTACTTGTCACTTACCCGAATCCGGAGCTCTCCAAGAGCATTCGCAGACTTGCCCCGTAGCGTGTCGGATGCCGCCGCCTTCTACCGAGCCGAGGAGGGAAGCTCGACGGAGAAGGTGTTCTGGTCTCAGTATGCTGAGGCCGAACACCCGGTGCCCTTAAGCGACCAGCTGAAACAGCTGGTCGAGCTCCATAAGGTGGCCGAACAGGCCATGAAGGGCCTCATAGTCCGGCTGTGGCCTGGAGAGGCCATGCCTGGGAGCTACTTCGGGCTGGTGAGGCGGCTGGTGGAGGCCTGTCCAAGGCTCGAAGTCATCAAGCGCTCTGTATGCATCGAGGGTGCCCGTAGGGCGCTTGCCCGTGCGAAGGTGCACTAGGGCAAGCTGGATGCTGAGAAGCTTGTGAAGGACGGGCCACCGTCGGGCAAGGAGCATCGCAAGCCCGAGATGTATTATGAGGTCGTTCTGAAGGGTGCCCGCCTTGTGGCGGATGAATGTTCCATGAATGTAATTTTTCAGTGAACTCGCTCATCTTGTCCTGTGCGCTGAAAACTTGTTCATGTGCGCTAAGCAATGCCTTTTGAATTTAAAATATTACCTTTTATGCGGCCGTTTATCAAATTTGAGAGATGGCGAGTCATCGGCTTCTGCCCCCATGGCACGAGTGCTGGGGTGTTCGGGATAAACATGAGCGCTCTTTTTCCCATTCTTGGGTCCTTCGAGGGAGGCGCTCAACACAACGAACAAGGCAATCGGACTATAATGCTTGAACACTCTCACTTAGCCATAGAATTCTATAATTTTAAATTTCGGCGAAGCCCCTAGTGTTCAGAAGACCGAGTTCGGGGCGCTATCCACGCCTAGGCCGGACAAAGCCGACTCCTCGCTCTAAGCGACATAAGTCTTTGGGGACTCGAAAACCTCTCGAATAGCGACCAGCTCTCGCCTCATCATGATGGTCAGTTTTAGCTTTCTCTACTGAGGTGCTTAGCCCAGCTCAACTGGGGCACAATCGCAGTAGTTCTCCTAGTGCTACCTTAGCCGATATAACGGAACGTAAGGTACCAAAACATAGGAGTCGGGCAAACCCAACTATTGACCCAAGACATGATTCGGAGCCGATGCATATAATGCTATAAGTTCGGGGTGCCGCACTTGTGAAAGTGTTCGGACTTCTCACACCATGTTGTGGGGTACTTAAGCCCCTGGCGTATTGGCCGTACCAAAGTGTACGGGTGCAACATGTCATTAATGAACATATATTCGTAAAAAAGAGGTAATGCAATAATAGACGGAAGCTATGCATTGTTTATTTAAAAAAGCTGCGATCAAAGCAGAACGATACAAATAGTGCGATAAGCAAAAGATGGGACTATCAAATATGTCCTTTCCAGGGGCGAGCTACGGAATGTTATGCGAAACAGGTATACTTCTCGTTATAGAGACCACCTTAGAGTTCCGTAGTGCGGCGTAGCTTTCTGCTTCCCTGGTTGTATCGTTTGTGCGGCAATTGTACTGCCGGACAAGCCTTCCGAAGAATGGAGTCCTGAAAATAAGAGAAAGTTAAGAAATCGGCAGCCCCTAGTGCGGTTTAAGCCGTGTTTCGGGCGTGCCGCGATGGTGCCCCCCTGTGCCCATGGTATTTCCAGAGCGTAGTTGTGTACGCGCAACACTAGTTTCGCAAGTTCGTGAGGGCTGGGGTTGGGGCCGCATTGCTACGCTTGCTCGGAACATGCTAGGCGGTCTTGTTGTAGGTTACTCCGGGCGCGCTTGACGGTTTCCAGACGTTTAGTGGCCGGACTGGAGAATTGCCTTGAGAGGCTGCTTTGTACTTCTGCTGCGATAGCCGCCGTATGCTCCTCTGTTCAGAGAGAGCGTTCGGTGTTTCCATTGACCGTGATTACTCCTCGAGGGCCTGGCATCTTGAGCTTGAGGTATGCGTAGTGCGGCACCGCATTGAACTTGGCAAATGCGGTTCGCCCGAGCAGTGCGTGATAGCCACTGCGAAACGGGACTATGTCAAAGATTAACTCCTCGCTCCGGAAATTATCCGGAGATCCGAAGACCACTTCAAGTGTAACTAAGAATGTACAGTTGGCTTCTACACCTGGTATGACGCCTTTAAAGGTCGTTCTGGTGGGTTTAATCCTCGAGGGATCGATGCCCATTTTCCGCATTGTATCCTGATAAAGCAGGTTCAGGCTGCTGCCACCGTCCATAAGGACTCTAGTGAGGTGAAATCCGTCAATAATTGGGTCTAGAACCAATGCGGCGAATCCGCCATGACGGATGCTAGTGGGGTGGTCCCTTCGATCAAAAGTGATCGGGCAGGAAGACCATGGGTTGAACTTTGGGGCGACTGGCTCCATCGCGTATATGTCCCTTAGCGCACGCTTCCGCTCCCTCTTGGGGACGTGGGTTGCGTATATCATGTTCACCGTCTGCACTTGTGGGGGAAAACCTTTCTGTCCACTGTTGTTCGGCGGCTGGGGCTCCTCCTCGTCATCGCTATGCAGCCCCTTGTCTCTGCTTTCGGCATTTAACTTGCCTGCCTGCTTGAACACCCAACAATCCCTGTTGGTGTGATTGGCTGGTTTTTCGGGGCTGCCATGTATCTGGCATGAGCGGTCGAGTATTCGGTCCAAACTGGACGGGCCCGGAGTATTTCTTTTGAATGGCTTTTTCCGCTGACCGGGTTTAGAGCCTCTGAATCCGGCATTAATTGTCGTATCCTAAGCATTGTCGCTGTTAATGCGGCGCTTTTGCTTGTTGCGACGCGACCTGCCACTACTGTCCTTGGTTTCCGAATTACCAGGGCTATTGGTCATGTTATTGCTGCGAGCTAGCCAGCAGTCTTCTCCCGTGAAAAAGCGGGTCATAAGTGTCATGAGGGCTGCCATAGATTTCGGCTTTTCCTGTCCTAGGTGCCGTGCAAGCCACTCGTCGCGGATGTTATGCTTGAAGGCTGCTAGGGCCTCTGCGTCCGGACAGTCGACGATTTGATTTTTCTTGGTTAGGAACCATGTCCAGAATTGTCTGGCCGATTCCTCTGGCTGCTAAATTATGTGGCTTAGGTCATCGGCGTCTGGTGGTCGCACATAAGTGCCCTGTAAATTGTCGAGGAATGCGGCTTCCAGGTCCTCCCAACAACCAATTGATTCTGCTGGCAAGCTGTTAAGCCAATGTCGGGCTGGTCCTTTAAGCTTGAGTGGGAGGTATTTGATGGCATGTAGGTCATCACCGCGGGCCATGTGGATATGAAGGAGACAGTCCTCGATCCATACCGCAGGATCTGTTGTGCCATCGTACGATTCGATGTTCACGGGTTTGAAACCCTCGGGGATTTGATGATCCATTGCTTCATCTGTGAAGCATAGTGGGTGTGCGGCACCTCTGTATTGGGTTACATCACGACGCAGCTCAAACGAGCTTTGTCTACTGTGTTCGGCCCGGCCGGATTTACTGTATCCGGCGTGACGAGTACCGTCTCGTGACGTGGGGCGCCCACGTGATCCGTAGATCGATCTTGTTTGCCTTGCCTTGTCCTCCAATATATCTCGCAGGTCTAGCGCATTTTCCCATGCCTTGGTGGTTTTTGAGCGGCGCCGAGGTGCGGCTTGAGTGGAGGGCCGAGAGGCCTCTCTGTCGCGGCCACGGGGTGGCCGGTCGGCCGCATCATGCATTGGTGATGTAGGTTTAAGTGCTTCCTCCTCTAATTGGGGTAGTGTCGGTGTCAAAACCGGCGGATCTCGGGTAGGGGGTCCTGAACTGTGCGTCAAGGCCGGATGGTAACAGGAGACAAGGGACAAGATGTTTTTTACCCAGGTTCGGCCCTCTCGATGGAGGTAATACCCTAATCCTGCTTGATTAATATTGCTGATATGGGTAGTACAAGAGTAGATCAACCACGAGATCAAGGAGGCTAAACCCTAGAAGCTAGCCTATGTTATGATTGTTGTGTATGGAGTTGATTGCCTACGGACTACAACCCTCCGGTTTATATAGACACCGGATAGGGTTAGGGTTACATAGAGTCGGTTACAATGGTAGGAGATCTTGAATATCCGCATCGCCAAGCTTGCCTTCCACGCCAAGGAAAGTCCCATCCGGACACGGGACGAAGTCTTCAATCTTGTATCTTCATAGTCCAGGAGTCCGGATGAAGGTATAGTCCGGCTACCCAAATACCCCCTAATCCAGGACTCCCTCAGTAGCCCCCGAACCAGGCTTCAATGATGATGAGTCCGGCACGCAGATTGTTTGGCATTGCAAGGCGGGTTCCTCTCCAAATCTTGTGTACTTGTAGGAATAATGTCTGATTTTTGTAATGTAGTGCTCCTCGGCTTCCACGCCCAATAATGGCCGTCTTCCACGTGTTCAAACGAATGCGAAAAGCTGGGGTGTTTTTACATCCACACCCCTAGCCGTATAAACGAGCCGCCTATTTAACGGGATGGGGATTTAGGTCCAAACCACATCTTCTCCTTTCCGCGAGTTATCATTAGAGCGCTTCCAGCAAAGGTCCATTCCAACATGACCAGCCGTCGCAGCTCCTCCCCTCGCCCCTCCGGTCCCAAACCCGGGGACTGGGAGAGTTGCACCATCCCGCATAGCGAGTTAGCGTCACTTCAGGCCAAGGGATTTCTCCCTCAGGCATACATGGTCCCGGTCCAAGCCGGTCTCGCCACCTATAATGGCGGAAAACAAGCGGAGAGCACCCCCAATCCTTCTAAAGGAGAGCGGGTGTGCCTTGTCCCCTATCTAATAAGGGGACTGGGATTCCCAATTCACCCATTTCTCCGCGGGCTTCTGGAGTTCTACGGCCTCCAGCTGCACAACCTCACGCCCGCCTCCGTATTGCATATTGCGGGTTTCGTCGCCCTTTGCGAGCTATTTTTAGGCGTTGAGGCTCATTTCACGCTGTGGAAGAGGTTATTCTGCCTGGTGCCCCGTTCTAAAGAGGGGTCTATATACCAAGTGGGCGGAGCCGAAGTATGGCGCATCGCCGGGACCGGATACCTATCCGGAACCCCGAAGAAGGCGTCCGAGGACTGGCCTTCGGAATGGTTTTATATAGATGACGTCCCGCTACCGGACCCTATCCGGGTCGGTCTCCCTGAGTTCAACAGTGCTCCATTGAAGAAACGCTTGAGCTGGTGTCCGCGGAGCTCTCAGAGAGAAAGCGACAGAGACGTTCTTTACCTGATGGGCCGGATAAGACTGTTGGCTCATTCCGGACTAACCATGATTGGAGTCATGGCCACGTGCATTATGCGGGGGGTGCAGCCACTTCAATATAGAGGCCACCCCATGTGGGATTTCAACGGGGAGGATGACGCCACCCGTTACGGTCGTAAGGGGCCGGCTTCAGCTGCCGCCCTAGTAAAGATCTTATCCTCTTTGTACAAGGGAGAAAAGGAGGAATTCCTCCGCCTCAACCCGCAGGCCGGATTTACTATGTACGATCCTCCAAGTTGGGTAAGTGAACAACTGCGCTTGCCCGTTTGTTTTGTACTCCCACGGTTAGATATGTAGTCTAACGACTTCAATGCAGGAACTGCGACAGGTGGTAAAGGATATAAACAGCCGCCCTCCACAACCCGAGGACCCAGAACGGTCCCTCGATCCGGACTCCGAAGAGGATCCGGACATATCGGTGGAGCTTATCGATGGGGTGTTCCATCACCTAAGCAAGGACAATACCTTGGTAGCCATCACGACTGATTACCCAGGGTTAATCCCGGCCTCCCAGGTGACCGAAACCGGAGTCTCATTCCCTTGAGAGAGATTCCACTCTCACGTATTCCGGTGTTTCTGACGACAACCGTGTTTTGCAGGGGAGATTTCCGAGGCAGGAGGCCGAACCTGCGGCGGCTAGCCAACGAGGGGCCGTAGGGCCCCATGGGGCAAAAAGGAATGTAGTCCGGACTGAGATGCTGGCGCAAAGGTATAGCGCACCCTCTGCTTCCTTGGTGTTATTCTGTCCGGGCATATTAACGTTCGTGCTATCTTCAGAACGAAGAGACCTCGCCGGACTATATCCGGAGAGGTTGCCAATCGCGCCTCCACCAGCCAAGCTCCAACGTCTGGCCAGGAAGCGGAGGCGAGCACAAGGCGCGCACCGGACGCTCCTCCAACAGAGGATGCGGATAGGCTGTCTGCCACAAATTCTGAAGTGGAGAGTGCCATGAACCACAGGCGTCGCCGGACAGTTCTACGCGACGCTTGTTTCTCCCAAGAGGCTTTAGATGCCTTTAATTCGGGAGATGTGTACCTCCATGCCGCTCAAAATGGTTTAGCCAGAGCCACGGAGCAGTATGTAAAAGACATACGGGTAAGAAAATTTTGGTCAAATATATATACCTGTAGCCCCCGAGACTTGAAACAGTTAGAGCAACTGATTTAAGGATCATTTAATATTCAGGTTCTTACAGAGAAGAATATTGTACTGTCCCAGGAGCTGGAAAAGTGCAAGGCCCAACTAGAGGCCGCACTAGCCGCAGCAGGGGAGTCCAAAGAGACCCCTTCAGGTAAAATACACTTCGAAAGATTAGTATTGTGCGGTGTGGGTGCAAATCTGACAAATCATGTTGCAGATGGCGCCAGACTCGATCCGGAAAAGCAACAACTCTTACGTCGGCTAAAGGCCGGTGAGAGTACGTTGACAAAGGTGAGGCGAGAGAAGAATGATCTTCAGGATGTCAACACCAGGCTGGACGTCGAACTTAAAGATGTTCGTGGCCAGCTGTCGGACTCCACGAAGGAGAATCAGTGGCTTCGACGCGGCATATTTAGTAAGTGCTTGAACAAACTTTGAAAAAAGAGTTTAGTGAGGAAGTCGACTAACAGAGTAATGTCTGTAGGTATGCTCACAGGTCGTCCTGCAGAGGAGATGCCCGGTTCTACGAGTGACCTTCTTCCCGAACTCATGCAACTGCACGAGCGAATTCGGCAGGCGATGCGAGGTGTTGCCCAAGCCTTATGGCCTGCCCACTCCATGCCCGAGGGCCTTGGAGAGCTTGCGGAGAAGCTGAAGGGAGCTCGGCGGCCCTTCCGGTTGTGGAAGATATCGGCCTGCCGACAAGGCGCTAGGGAAGCCTGGGCCATGGTGAAGATCCATTTTACGAAGTCTGACCCAAACCACATGGCCGAGGTCGGACCAGTGGGGCCTGACGGGAAGGAGATCCCTGTGAGCTTAGTATACGGCCAAGTAGAGTTGGCCGCGAAGTATTCCCAGCAGGACTGTAAATTAGATAGCATGTTAGATGGTATAGAAGAGGAATACAATCAGTCAGAATGACTATGTAATTTTGAATTGACATGTGTAATGCCTTCTAGCCGGATTGTAGATCGTTTGTCGTTGCCGACCTTTTCGCTTCAACCTCGGGACCTGACGGTCCGGAGTGTGTCCGAATACCATAGAGGTTATATAAGAACCGTGGTATGCGTGGAGACCAGGCATAGGGGTCATTAGTGCTTTATCAGACAAGTGCCCAACTAGTTATGTTATATTACATGGTTAGTAAGAAACATCTTCAAGAGAGAATAGTTCCGTTAGGGGTTCCTTTCGCTGGGAGGCACGCCCTAAAGTGCATGTCCGGACTGCGTAAAAAGACGCAGAAAAAAGCATCTGGGGGCGCATAGAATGAGTAAAAAGATCATCTTTTATCTCACCGACCGAATATTCTCTTAAGAATGCTAGCTTTCGGCTTCACACAGTCTGAGGTACACATCCGGTTGACCCGGCAGTAACAATCGCAGAGGTGCTCCCTTTACCGCCTAGCCGAACAATCGGGAACGTACGGGTAAGCACAGGAGCTAGGCAACCCAACTTGGCCAAAACTTAAGTCATATCGATGCATATAATGGTGAAAAAAAGGGTACATGCGGAAGTTTGACGCATGTGTTGGGCGTGAAGCCCGTATAAATAAGCTTCTGTTAAAGAAGCCCCCAGGTTTAATGAGCGCGAGTGGCGCGTCACTAGATGAGCCTTTAAGGGCTATAAAAGAAAAGAGGGGAAGGAGAGAAATGTAAGACAGAAAAATGCAAAAAATGGACAGAGGAAGGAGACGAACACAGAGTCCGGTGCTAGGCATAGAATCTTCGGAGACGGGTGGCGTTCCACGGGTTCGGCTCGAGTCGGTTATCCGACGCATCTCGCAAGCGGTACGCCCCGCCAGTCAGGACTTGGTCGATTATGAATGGACCTTCCCACTTGGGCTTGAGTTTGTCCTTTTTCTTATCCGGCAGGCGTAGAACTAGTTCGCCAACATTGTAATTTTTGGCCCGTACTTCTCTGCTTTGATATCTTCGGGCCTGCTGTTGATAAAATGCGGAACGGGCTTTTGCCACGTCACGCTCCTCCTCCAGGGCGTCCAAGTTGTCCTGCCGATCGAGCTCGGCTTCTCTTTCTTCGTACATGCGCACTCTATGTGAGTCATGAATTATGTCGCAGGGCAGAACTGCCTCTGTGCCGTACACCATAAAAAATGGTGTGTATCCGGTGGTGCGATTTGGCGTGGTCCGCAGCCCCCATAGCACGGAGTCAAGCTCCTCTACCTAGTGCGTGTTAGATTCCTTGAGGGACCGCACCAGTCTGGGTTTAATGCCGCTCATGATAAGACCATTTGCACGTTCGACCTGGCCGTTGGTTTGTGGGTGATAGACGGAAGCATAATCGAGCTTGATGCCCATGTTTTTGCACCAGAGTTTTACCTCGTCGGCGGTAAAGTTTGTACCGTTATCGGTTATGATGCTGTGGGGGACGCCATAACGGTGTACAACCCCGGATATGAAGTCTATCACAGGTCCGGATTCGGCCGTTTTAACAGGCTTGGCTTCTATCCATTTGGTGAATTTATCCACCATGACCAGTAAGTATTTTTTCCTATCGGTCCCACCTTTAAGGGGTCCGACCATGTCAAGCCCCCAGACCGCAAAAGGCCAGGTGATGGGTATAGTTTGGAGTGCGGTGGGTGGCATATGGCTTTGGTTGGCAAAAAGTTGGCAACCAGCGCATCGTTGGACTAGGTCCTGAGCGTCTGCCCGGGCCGTCGGCCAATAAAAGCCTGTACGGAAAGCCTTGCTAACAAGGGACCGAGCAGCGGCGTGGTGACACCGAGTCCGGCATGAATTTCAGCCAGAAGGTTCCACCCTTCCTCTTCGGAGATGCACCTTTGAAGGACTCCGGTAGTGCTTTTCTTATAAAGCTCTCCCTCATGGACTCTATAGGCTTTAGATCGCCGCACTACGCAGCGGGCCTCGTTTTGGTCCTCCGGGAGTTCCTGCCTAGTAAGGTAGGCTAGGAATGGTTCTGTCCACGGGGCGATGACCGCCATTATTATGTGGGCTGAAGGTGTAATTTCATTGGCAGAGCCTCCAATTGTGTTAGATTGTTCGGCGTCGAGTGGTGCAGCTGGGTCCGGGCTGTTATTTGCGGGTTCCCCCTCCCATGCTACGGATGGCTTGAACAATATTTCCAAAAAGATGTTGGGGGGGACTGCATCGCGTCTTGCTCCGATGCGTGCCAGGACGTCCGCTGCTTGATTGTTTTGTCGGGTTATATGGTGAAACTCCAGCCCTTTGAACCGAGCTGACATTTTTAGGACGGCGTTGCGGTAAGCTGCCATTTTTGGGTCCTTGGCGTCGAAGTCTCCATTTATTTGGGATATCACGAGGTTTGAATCCTCGCGTACCTCTAGGCGCTGGATACCCATGGATACTGCTATCCGGAGGCCATGTAGGAGGGCCTCATATTCGGCTGCATTGTTGGAATCCATGTACATGATCTGGAGCACATATTGGACTGTGTCTCCTGTGGGGGACGTCAGGACGATGCCAGCCCCCAGTCCGGCCAACATTTTGGAGCCGTCGAAATGCATAATCCAGTTTGAATATGTGCCGTACTCTTTAGGGAGCTCGGCCTCCGTCCATTCTGCGATGAAGTCGGCCAAAACTTGCGATTTAATAGCTCGCCGTGGCTTATAGGTTATATCGAACGGGAGAAGCTCGATGGCCCATTTTGCAATCCGGCCCGTTGCGTCGTGGTTGTTGATAATATCGTTGAGTGGTACTTCCGAGGCTACTGTTATGGAACACTCTTGAAAGTAGTGCCGTATCTTCCGGGATGCCATGAATACCACGTATGCAATCTTTTGATAATGCGGGTACCGTGATTTGCATGGAGTGAGGACGGTGGATATGTAGTAGACCGGCCTTTGAAGGGGGAATTTGTGTCCATCCGTTTCCCGCTCGACAACGAGTACTGCGCTGACAACTTGATGTGTTGCTGCAATGTACAATAACATTGGTTCGCCTGTGTTCGGCGCGGCCAGGATTGGTTTTGTTGCCAATATGGATTTTATTTCATCAAGTCCGGCCGTGGCGGCCTCCGTCCACTCGAAGTGTTCGGTGCGCCGAAGGAGGCGATAGAGGGGTAGTGCCTTTTCTCCCAAGCGGGAGATGAAGCGGCTTAAAGCCGCCACACATCCGGTTAATTTTTGTATTTGTTTGAGGTCCTTTGGGATATCCAATTGTGACAAAGCTCGGATCTTGGCTGGATTTGCTTCAATTCCTCTACCGGATACAATGAAGCCCAAGAGCTTTCCGGCTGGAACGCCAAAGACGCATTTTTCCGGGTTGAGCTTGATGTCATATTTTCGGAGGTTATCGAATGTAAGCCTCAAGTCGTCTACTAGAGATTCGACATGTCTTGATTTGACGACCACATCGTCCACATACGCCTCCATTGTTTTGCCGATCTGATTTGCCAGACATGTCTGGATCATGCGCCGATATGTTGCGCCGGCGTTTTTTAGCCCGAAGGGCATTGTGTTGAAGCAGAATGGGCCGTATGGTGTGATGAATGCTGTTGCAGCTTGGTCTGATTCTGCCATCTTGATTTGATGGTAACCGGAGTATGCGTCGAGGAAACACAACAAATCGTGTCCTGCGGTGGCATCGATAATTTGGTCGATGTGGGGGAGGGGGAAGGGATCCTTTGGGCAAGCCTTGTTAAGGTCTTTAAAGTCGACACACAGGCGCCAGGATTTGTCCTTCTTTGGTACCATCACCAGGTTTGCTAGCCAGTCCGGATGTTTTATGTCTCTAATGAATCCGGCCTCCAATAGCTTGGCTAGCTCCTCTCCCATAGCCTGTCTCTTGGGTTCGAAAAAACGCCGAAGGGCTTGTTTGACAGGTTTAAATCCTTTTAGGATATTTAAGCTGTGTTCGGCCAGCCTGCGTGGGATCCCTGGCATGTCTGAAGGGGGCCAGGCGAAGATGTCCCAGTTCTCTCGTAGGAACTCTCGTAGTGCAGCGTCTGCATCAAGGTTCAGTTGTGCCCCGATTGAAGCTGTTTTATTGGGGCCCGTTGGATGGACCTGGAATTTGACTATTTCGTCGGCTGGCTTGAAGGATGTGGATTTGGATCTCTTATCGAGTATCACATCATCCCTGTTAACCGTGGAGCGCAACGCAGTCAGTTCCTCGGCCACTAAGGCTTTGGATAGCGCCTCAAGGGCTAATGCGGCCGTCTTGTTTTCGGCGCGGAGTGCTATGTCCGGATCACTAGCTAGAGTGATAATTCCATTCGGCCCGGGCATCTTAAGCTTCATGTACCCGTAATGGGGTATTGCTTGGAAGATTGTGAATGCTTCTCGCCCTAGTAAAGCGTTATATCCGCTCTTAAACGGGGCCACCTGAAACGTGACTTCTTCGGACCTGTAATTATCCGACGTGCCGAACACCACATCTAGTGTGATTTTTCCTGTGCAGCGCGCTTCCCGACTGGGGATTATTCCTCTAAAGGTTGTGCTGCTTCGCTCGATGCGGTTCCAGTCTATTTCCATTTTTTGAAGGGTTTCCTCATAAATGAGGTTCAGTCCACTGCCTCCATCCATGAGCACCTTGGTGAGGCGAAAGCCGTCCACTATGGGACTGAGTACCAATGCAGCTGGTGCTCGGGCTGTTCGGAATCTAGGTTCATCACTTGCATTGAAGGTAATAGCAGTGTCGCTCCATGGATTTATTGTTGCAACTTGATAGACTTCGGCGAGGCTGCGGAGTGTTCTTTTTCGCATATTGTTTGATGCGAAAGTCTTGAAGACTGTGAGAACGGTACTGGTGTCCTCGGGCTGGCTTTCTGCGGCCTCCAGAATTAAGAGGTCCTCGCCAATTTTGGCCACCTGCCGGAGTATCCAACATGCTCTAAGGCTGTGAGTTGGTGTGGTGTCCTCTGTACTGTGAATTCTACAAGGTCCATCAAGCCACCTTTCCAGTACAGTTCCATGCCCTGTAGAGGGTTTTGGTTTTTTGGTGTTTATCCCGGGTGTCCTATGATGATGCACCCTCTTAGTTCGGACGGGATTACTATTCAAGGCCGGATTATCCCAAAACTTTATTTCGGTTTTCCAGGCGCTTTCCATCGCACAGTATTTTTGTACTATGGACGCCAAGTCAGCGAAGCGTGTAATATCACGACGACTTACGGCGTTAAGGATTCCCTCGTCCGTGCAATTACTGCAGAAAATTGAGATCGCGTCTCCCTCGCGGCAATCCTTTATCCTGTTCATAACCAGGAGGAATCTGGCCTAGTAATGATGTACTGTTTCCTCGAGCCTCTGCCTGATTTGGGAGAGATCGCTTATGTTCGGGTGGGCGGGTGTCGTTGAATCTGAAACCTCACCCAATCCAAGATTCGGAGGCCGAAGAGTTTCCGAACTCTGAAGTTCGGATTCTTGGATGTTGTCCAACGAATCTAGCCCGTTGCCTGATCCTAAGCTCAGGTCTTGAGTTACATCCTCCTCTCCGTGGGTATCCGGCTTGGAGGAGTCGGGAATTCGAACGTAGCTAGTCCTTAAAATAGATGAAGGGTCGCCGCACTGCGCCTCTACCACGGCAACGTGGTGGGTGACTTGGGGAGAGTTAATTTCTCTTAGATCGGGTTTAAGCCCAACCTGGTCGTAATTCGTAGCGACCCCCAGGGCGGCGATGCGATCCAAGAGCTCGTTTACGGAAGAGAGCTCCATTGGATCTAGCTGCTCGATGAGCTCCGAGCTGACGTGTAGGTTGCTTTTGATGACCCGAGAGGTCACCGTCGGCGCAACAGCCGAACAGGCGGTCATGAGGAAACCACCTAGCCGGAGGGTTTGGCCGACAGCCAAGGCTCCCTTAGCAACGGCGCCGTCTTTAAAGACGGGAGGAGGCATCCTTCCTAATTGTGACAGCACAGAGGAACTCTCAATGAAAGCACCAATGTCGGTGTCAAAACCGGCGGATCTCGGGTAGGGGGTCCCAAACTGTGCGTCAAGGCCGGATGGTAACAGGAGACAAGGGACAAGATGTTTTTTACCCAGGTTCGGGCCCTCTCGATGGAGGTAATACCCTACTCCTGCTTGATTAATATTGATGATATGGGTAGTACAAGAGTAGATCTACCACGAGATCAAGGAGGCTAAACCCTAGAAGCTAGCCTATGGTATGATTGTTGTGTATGGAGTTGATTGCCTACGGACTACAACCCTCCGGTTTATATAGACACCGGATAGGGTTAGGGTTACATAGAGTCGGTTACAATGGTAGGAGATCTTGAATATCCGCATCGCCAAGCTTGCCTTCCACGCCAAGGAAAGTCCCATCCGGACACGGGACGAAGTCTTCAATCTTGTATCTTCATAGTCCAGGAGTCCGGCTGAAGGTATAGTCCGGCTACCTGAACACCCCCTAATCCAGGACTCCCTCAGGTAGCAACCTGCGCTTTGGGTAGCTCTTGGAGGGGCGTTCGAGTTCATACTCTTCGGCCGCAAGGACTTCAGTCCATCTGTCGGCTAGCAAATCTTGATCAGCTCTAAGCTGTTGTTGTTTTTTCTTGAGGCTGCTCGCCGTGGCCATAAGCCTGCGTTTGAAACGCTCTTGTTCGACGGGATCCTCCGGCACAACAAATTCGTCGTCGTCGAGGCTTGCCTCGTCTTCGGAGGGAGGCATATAATTATCGTCCTTGACCTCTCTGTCTGCCGCTCTCTCATGAGGGCTGGCTTCTCTATCCTCCTGTGCTGAATCTTGCTGGAGGTGGTTGTCTTCGGCACTGTCCGGGGTGTTATTATCCCCCATGCCGGAATCACCGTTTTTGTTTTGGCGGGATTTAGAGCGGCGCCGCTGACGCCGGCGCTTAGGCTGCTTCTTGGAGGGGTCATCCTCCGCCGTTCCATCGCCATTGCCTGCTTTTGGGGTGTCCACCATGTATATATCATACGACGAGGTGGCTTTCCAGTGCCCTATAGGCGCTGGTTCTTGATCGTCTCCTGCATCGGCGTCCATACCGTCGATGTCTTCGGAGTCGAAGTCGAGCATGTCGGTTAAATCATCGACAGTGGCTATGAAGTGGGTGGTGGGTGGGCTTTGAATTTCTTCATCATCCGCATCCCAACCTTGCTGACCATAGTCCGGCCAGGGCTCTCCTAACAAAGAGAGAGAGACTTTAGTGAATTCAGAATATCGCCGAAGGGCGAGTGCTGAAAGATGTCCGCGGCGGTGAACTCCATGATCGGCGCCCAATCGGGTTCGATCGGTCGGGGCGCGGAGGGCTCGGAGTCTGGAGAGGAGTCCGGCTCCTTGGAGTCACAGGCTTCGTAGAGAATAGGGCTGGTGTTCGGCTCGATCGCCGTAGAGATTGCAGCCCCCGAGGCGGTGTCTAACCACCCATCCTTGGTTGGTGTGATCGGCTCCGAGCTAGGGGTCAGAGCGGACACAGGTGCGGCCTCTAGGGCACTATTCGGTGGCAGAGCTAAATCATGCCCATCGTGACAGTGCGACGTGCTCGGTTGTGGCTCGAATCCGTCGAAGATCAAGTCTCCACGGATGTCAGCCGTGTAGTTCAAACTTCCAAATCTGACCTAATGGCTAGGGGCGCAGCTTTCGATCTACTCCAGATGACCAAGCGAATTGGCCCGCAGTGCAAAGCCGCCAAATACGAAGATCTGTCCGGGGAGAAAAGTCTCACCCTGGATCGCATCGTTGTTGATGATGAGAGAAGCCATCGGGCCTAAAAGTGACGACACAGAGGAACTCTCAATGAAAGCACCGATGTCGGTGTCAAAACCGGCGGATCTCGGTTAGGGGGTCCCGAACTATGCGTCTAGGTCGGATGGTAACAGGAGGCAGGGGACACGATGTTTTACCCAGGTTCGGGTCCTCTTGATGGAGGTAAAACCCTACGTCCTGCTTGATTAATATTGATGATATGGGTAGTACAAGAGTAGATTTACCGCGAGATCAGAGAGGCTAAACCCTAAAAGCTAGCCTATGGTATGATTGTTGTTCGTCCTACGGACTAAAACTCTCTGGTTTATATAGACACCGGAGAGGGCTAGGGTTACACAGAGTCGGCTATAATGGTAGGAGATCTACATATCCGTATTGCCAAGCTTGCCTTCCACGCCAAGGAAAGTCCCTTCCGGACACGGGACGAAGTCTTCAATCTTGTATCTTCATAGTCCAGGAGTCCGGCTGAAGGTATAGTCCGGCTATCCGGACACCCCCTAATCCAGGACTCCCTCAATACCCCTTGCACACGGGCTTGTACCATGCGCATGGGGTCGAGTGTCAACTCTCTGGATAACCCGTGATCACGAGGCCTAGGTGTTGGCTCTCGAGATCCCATATCCAGTGAGGTTTCAAGTTGGTCTTCAAGTACTTCTATTGAATCCATCAAGATTGATTTCTATGCCTAATCTAATTATGTTCATGGTGGAGTTCATTGGAGGATCTCTAAGACTGACATATTTGGGCTTTTAAGGATCAAGGGATTGAGAGAATAATCAAAGAGAAGAATTCAAGTTATGGTTTCAAGACAAGATCATGGTGAGCTTATGTGTTGGGTTTAGGTTGATCAAGTCTTGAAGCAAGCAACTAGAGTGAAGAATTCATTGTGCCTCTCAAGATATTATGATGGAGGACCTTTAAGGATCAAGGGTTTGAGAGAATAATCAAAGAGAAGAATTCAAGTTATGATTCAAGACAAGATCATGGTGAGCTCACATGTTGGGTTTCAGTTGATCAAGTCTTAAAGCAAGCAACTAGAGTGAAGAATTCATTATGGCTCTCAAGAGATTGTGATGGAGTTTTTTTAGAAGGGAAAGTGGTGATCAAGATGATATTCATAGTGGAAGTTGATATGGTCATGAAAGAGTCTTTGGTGATATTGTCTTGAAGCAATGAAGGGAAATGAAGAGTTCATTGTGGTTTTCAAGAAACCAAGATGGAGCTTGGAGTAAAGATGTTGGTTGACCAAGATGAAGCTCGAATATTATATCTAGATGGTCAACTCTCAAAGCGCAAACATTGTACCACGTGGGATCAAGTGATCTAGTGGTATGGTAAGTAATTGTGAATTATGCTTTGTTACCTAACCCATGCTATGTGTTTGTTATGTCTATGTGGGTTAGGTGTTTCTCATGGGCTTGCATCAAAAGGAAAGATCTCAAGTAGCCTATGTGTGGATGACATCAAGTAGTGATGGTCATCGAGTTCGAGGAGTCCAAGTACAAGATGAGAAGCCGGAGGTTATATGCTTTGAAGCTTGCGGTCCACATCACGATAATGCTCATGTGAAGGTGGGCTTAAGTTAAGGCTTCCCTCATTGCAATATGAGGAAGCAATTCAAGCATCTTCACCAAGTGGTTGTGGACAAGAAAGGGATTCCATCTTGAGACAAGCATTGGAGTCATCACCAAGATCAAGTTGAATATGCAAGGCAAAGGTATACCTTAGCTTGGTTTTCCTAGTTTTGCCGGTCTCATGGTGCTTGGAGGGAGACCGGATTATAGGTTTGATAGTCGTACTATCAAGAGGGACTCTCGGGCAAGTAGCTTGATCATGTCACATGTAGAGAGCTCAAACCTTTGCATTACTTGCATCATTATTTCTTGTTGATCTTGTGTGGTTCTCTATGTGAGGACCTTGGGCTTTTCCATAGCTTCAAAACGAGCCCAAGATCATCGAATTCGGAGTCCGTATGCCAAAGTTATCACTGTTTTAGTGGGCTGCTGCAGGCTGTTCTGGGTACCCCGTGGACACAGGGTTTTTGACCCTCGTGGGCATGGGGCCCCGTGCACACGGGCTTGTACCATGTGCACGTGACCCCGTGGGCACGCGGTCTAAACCCCCGTGGGCACGGGGTGTCCAGGAAGTGTCCGTTGGAGCCCCAGCGGCTAGTTTTGGAAGTTGGCTATAAAAGAGCCCTTCCTCCCTACTAGTTTGGGGGTTGTTCATTCACACTCTAAACATCATTTTGAGCCTCTTACCACCTCTCCCAAACCCCTATCTCCCCTCTAAGTGAAGGGGGATTTGTGGATGGATCTTGGAGTCATTTGTTGATTTCCTCCATTGCATCCCCTCTCTTCAATCCCCTACTTTCTTGAGTTGCATCTTGTGAGATTGAGAGGGTGAGTTGAGCATTTGTTGCTTGACCTTGCATTGCATTCGTTGCTTTGGTTTGAGCTCCCCGCATCGATTGTTCGAGTGAGAGCCCGTGAGTTTATTACTCTTGGAGGCTTCGCCTCCTAGACGGTTTGGTGATACATTGAGAAGATTGTGAAGAGGCCTATGTGGCCAAGGTTCCCTCGGAAGCTTCCTTTTGTGGTGTGCTCCGGGGAAGGGTGTTGAAGTGGCCTAGGTGGTCAAGTTCCTACGGAAGCTTCCGTGGTTCTGGTGTGCTCCGGAGAAGTTTGTAAAGGTGTGGTGGTCGCCTTCAAGACCAACCCCGAGTGAACCGAGGCTCATCCGTTGGGGGTGACTCGGAAGGGAGAATATGGTGAGTCACTTGGTGACGCCCCGGAGCTTTGGCTTTGGCACCGCTCTAACGGAGATTAGCACTCTCATGAGTGTGAACTTCGGGATAAATCCGCGTCTCCGACTCACTTGTGGTTATCTCATACCCACACCCTTTACTTTCCACAATTCATACTTGCTCATATTGATATATCTTGTGCTAGTTGAATTGCTTAGTACTTCCTACATTTCCTTATCTTGTGATATAGTTTGTGCTTGCTAGTTTCTTTAGTGCCTATCTTGTTTAGCATAGATTGATGGTGCACTTAGTTGAGCCTACCATATTTAGGATTTGTGCATGAAAAGTATCCATTAGTTTAATTCCGCATTAGGATAAAGCCAAATCCGTTAAAGTTTTAAAATGCCTATTCACCCCCCCCCCTCTAGTCGTCATCTCGATCATTTTTCAGAAACCCCTCGGTATTTGATACTAGTTCAGTTGCTAAGAGTAGTAACTTGAAACAGGAGTTGCAAAATGAACAGAGACTAGTTAAGGGTGAAGTGACGATGTGTGTTGGAAGTAGTTCCAAGAATGATATGATCATCATCGCACACTCCCTATACTTTCGGGATTAGTGTTGAACCTAAATAAATGTTATTTGGTGTTTGCGTTGAGCAAGAATATGATTTGATCATGTTTATTGCAATACGGTTATTCATTTAAGTTAGAGAATAATTGTTATTCTGTTTACATGAATCAAACCTTCTATGGTTATACACCCAATAAAATGGTTTGTTGGATATCGATCGTAGTGATACACATATTCATAATATTGAAGCCAAAAGATGCAAAGATAACAATGATAGTGCAACTTATTTGTGGCACTGCCGTTTAGGTCATATTGGTGTAAAGCGCATGAAGAAAATCCATACTGATGGGCTTTTGGAATCACTTGATTAATGAATCAGTAGATGCTTGCGAACCATGCCTTGTGGGAAAAGATGACTAAGACTCCGTTCTCCAGAACAATGGAGCGAGCAACTGACTTATTGGATATAATACATACTGTTGTATGAGGTCCGATGAGTGTTGAGGCTCGCGGCGGGTATCGTTATTTTCTGACCTTCACACATGATTTGAGCAGATATGGGTATATCTACTTGAAGACACATAAGTCTTAAACATTTGAAAAGTTCAAAGAATTTCAGAGTGAAGTGGAAAATCATCGTAACAAGAAAATAAAGTTTCTATGATCTGATCATGGAGGAGAATATTTGAGTTGCGAGTTTGGTCTTCATTTGAAACAATGCGGAATAGTTTTGCAACTCACGCCACCCGGAACACCACAGCGTAATGGTGTGTCTGAACATCGTAACCGTACTTTATTAGATATGGTGCAATCTATGATGTCTCTTACCAATTTACCACTATCGTTTTGGGGTTATGTATTAGAGACAGCTGCATTCACGTTAAATAGGGCACCATCTAAATCCGTTGAGACGACACCATATGAACTGTGGTTTGGCAAGAAACCAAAGTTGTCGTTTCTTAAAGTTTGGGGTTGCGATGCTTATGTGAAAAAGTTTCATCCTGATAAGCTCAAACTCAAATCAGAAAAGTGCGTCTTCATAGGATACCCAAAAGTTACTCTTGGGTACACCTTCTATCACAGATCCAAAGGCAAGATATTCATTGCTAAAATGGATCCTTTCTAGAGAAGGAGTTTCTCTCGAAAGAAGTGAGTGGGAGGAAAGTAGAACTTGATAATGTAATTTTACCTTCTCCCGAATTGGAAAGTAGTTCATCACTGAAATCAGTTTCAGTGATGCTTACACCAATTAGTGAGGAAGTTAATGATGATGATCATGAAAGCTTCGGATCAAGTTACTACCAAACCTCATAGGTCAACCAAAGTATGTTCCGCACCAGAGTGGTACGGTAATCCTATTCTGGAGTTCATGTTACTTGACCATGACAAACCTACGAACTATGAGGAAGTGATGATGAGCCCAGATTCCGCGAAATGGCTTGAGGCCATGAAATCTGAGATGGGATCCATGTATGAGAACAAAGTGTGGACTTTGGTTGACTTGCCCGATGATCATCAAGCCATAGAAAATAAATGGATCTTCAAGAGGAAGACGGACGCTGATAGTAGTGTTACTATCTACAAAGCTAGACTTGTCGAAAAAGGTTTTTGACAAAGTTCAAGGTGTTGACTATGATGAGATTTTCTCACTCGTAGAAATGCTTAAGTCTGTCCAAATCATGTTAGCAAATTGCCGCATTTTATGAAATCTGGCAAATGGATAAACAAAACTGCATTCCTTAAAGGATTTATTAAAGAAAGAGTTGTATATGATGCAACCAGAAGGTTTTGTCAATCCTAAAGGTGCTAACAAAATACGCAAGCTCCATCGATCCATCTATGGACTGGTGCAAGCATCTCGGAGTTGGAATATACACTTTGATAAGTTGATCAAAGCATATAGTGTTATACAGACTTGCGGTGAAGCCTGTATTTACAAGAAAGTGAGTGGGAGCACTATAGCATTTCTGATAAGTATATGTGAATGACATATTGTTGATCAGAAATAATGTAGAATTATTCTGCAAGGCATAAAGGAGTGTTTGAAAGGAGTTTTTCAAAGAAAAACCTCGGTGAAGCTGCTTACATATTGAGCATCAAGATCTATAGAGATAGATCAAGACGCTTGATAAGTTTTTTCAATGAGTGCATACCTTGACAAGATTTTGAAGTAGTTCAAAATGGAACAATCAAAGAAAGAGTTCTTGCCTGTGTTACAAGGTGTGAAATTGAGTAAGACTCAAAACATGACCACATCAGAAGATAGAAAGAGAATGAAAGTCATTCCCTATGCCTCCGCCATAGGTTCTATAAAGTATGCCATGCTGTGTACCAGATCTATTGTATACCCTACACTGTTTTTGGCAAGGGAGTACAATAGTGATCTAGGAGTAGATCACTAGACAGCGGTCAAAATTATCCTTAGTGGAATAAGGATATGTTTCTCGATTATGGAGGTGACAAAAGGTTCGTTGTAAAGAGTTACGTCGATTCAAGCTTTGACACCGATCTGGATGACTCTAAGTCTCGATCTAGATACATATTGAAAGTGGGAGAAATTAGCTAGATTAGCTCCATGTAGAGCATTGTTGACATAGAAATTTGCAAAATACATAAGGATCTGAATGTGGCAGACCCGTAGACTAAACTTCTCTCACAAGCAAAACATGATCACACCATAGTACTCTTTGGGTGTTAATCACATAGCGATGTGAACTAGATTATTGACTCTAGTAAATCCTTTGGGTGATGGTCACATGACGATGTGAACTATGGGTGTTAATCACATGGCGATGTGAACTATGGGTGTTAATCACATGGTGATGTGAACTATTGATGTTAAATCACATGGTGATGTGAACTAGATTATTGACTCTAGTGCAAGTGGGAGACTGAAGGAAATATGCCCTAGAGGCAATAATAAAGTTATTATTTATTTCCTTATTTCATGATAAATGTTTATTATTCATGCTAGAATTGTATTAACCGGAAACATAATACATGTGTGAATACATAGACAAACAAAGTGTCACTAGTATGCCTCTACTTGACTAGCTCGTTAATCGAAGATGGTTGAGTTTCCAAGCCATGGACATAAGTTGTCATTTGATTAACGGGATCACATCATTAGAAGAATGATGTGATTGACTTGACCCATTCCATTAGCTTAGCACTTGATCGCTTAGTATGTTGCTATTGCTTTCTTCATGACTTATACATGTTCCTATGACTATGATATTATGCAACTCCCGTTTACCGGAGGAACACTTTGTGTGCTACCAAACGTCATGACGTAACTGGGTGATTATAAATGTGCTCTATAGGTGTCTCCAAAGGTACTTGTTGGGTTGGCGTATTTCGAGATTAGGATTTGTCACTCCAATTGTCGAAGAGGTATCTCTGGGCCCACTCGGTAATGCACATCACTATAAGCCTTGCAAGCATTATAACTAATGAGTTAGTTACGGGATGATGTATTACGGAACGAGTAAAGAGACTTGCCAGTAACGATATTGAACTAGGTATTGAGATACCGACAATCGAATCTCGGGCAAGTAACATACCGATGACAAAGGGAACAATGTATGCTGTTATGCGGTTTGACCGATAAAGATCTTTGTCGGTGTCAAAACCGGCGGATCTCGGGTAGGGGGTCCCGAACTATGCGTCTAGGGCGGATGGTAACAGGAGGCAGGGGACACGATGTTTTACCCAGGTTCGGGCCCTCTTGATGGAGGTAAAACCCTACGTCCTGCTTGATTATTCTTGATAATATGAGTAGTACAAGAGTTGATCTACCATGAGACCAGAGAGCTTAAACCCTAAAAGCTAGCCTATGGTATGATTATATGTTGTCCTGCGGACTAAAACCCTCTGGTTTATATAGACATCGGAGGGGGCTAGGGTTACACAAGGTCGGTTACAAAGGAGGAGATATACATATCCGTATTGCCTAGCTTACCTTCCACGCCAAGTAGAGTCCCATCCGGACACGGGACGAAGTATTCAATCTCGTATCTTCATAGTCCAACAGTCCGGCCAAAGGTTATAGTCCGGCTGTCCGGAGACCCCCTAATCCAGGAGTCCCTCAGTAGCCCCTGAACCAGACTTCAATGACGATGAGTCCGGCGCGCAGTGTCGTCTTCGGCATTGCAAGGCGGGTTCCTCCTCCAAATACACCACGGAAGAGTTTGAATACAAGGATAGTGTCTGACCCTGCAAAACAAGTTCCACATACCACCGTAGAGAGAATAATATTTCCACAAATCTAATCTGCTGACACGTTTTGGCAGCATGACATCACGCCACGGCCCGGTAATTATTTGAACCGTTTTTCTTTAACCAGTCCCGCACATAACGCGAGGCGGTTTCTTGACACGTCTTGTCAAAGCAGAGATCGTGTTCCCCTTATCACGGGATTCTCATCAATACGAACATGGGTAACCCAACCGCGCCATCAATTACGGCGCTTGGGGGATAAGCGAGTTTTACCAGGCTAGTGGGGGCGCACAGTTTCGTCCGCCCTTATAAAGGGATAAGGGTTCACCTTTTTCTACCCACGCCTTCTTCCTCCTTGCTCATCCATTCTCGCGCAGTCGAGCTCCAGCGCCCAAGTCCACATTCTTCTCCTCAACCTTCTCCAACATGTCCGGAGCGGGAGGCAAGTGGATGGTCTCCTCCATCACGGAGAGAGACATCAAAAAGTTGCGCGGGGCCGAATACTTAGCCGCGGATATCGCGCACCGGCTGCCAGCTGCGGGCAGATCGTCCCTACCCCGGAACCTCACGAAAGGGTGGTTTTCCTCCCCCACTTTGTCCGTGGACCAGGGTTTCCCCTCCATCCATTCGTCCGCGGCCTTATGTTCTACCATGAGCTGGACTTTCATGATCTGGCCCCGAATTTCATCCTCAACATCTCGGCGTTCATCGTCGTGTGCGAGGCTTTCCTCCGCATCCAGTCCCACTTCAGCCTGTGGCTGAAGACCTTCAATATCAAGCCGAAGATAGTAGGCGGCCAACAAGCGGAATGCGGCGGAGCCATGGTGGGCAAAATGCCCAATGTTACATGGCTCGAGGGCTCCTTCGTGGAGACCATAAAGGGGTGGCAATCGGGGTGGTTCTACATCACCGAGCTGCGCGACACCAACTGGGTGGCGGCCCCCGAGTTTCGATCCGGAATCCCCACCCGGCTCACTTCCTGGAAGGAGAAGGGCCTATCCTGGGGTTCATCGGTGGAACTGGACGGACTCCAGAAGTGTATCCGGAACATGACAAGCAAGAAACTTAAGCTTGTCAACATAGTCCAAGTCATGCTCTTCCGCCGGATCCTCCCGCGTCAACAACGGGCTTTCAACTTATGGGAGTTCAACTCGGCCCAGCACCAGACTCTGTGCGAGCTCTTCGACATGACGCATAAGGACGTCTGGAAGGTGTTGTTCAAGGGCGCCGAGGTCCCTCCTTCTCTTACCGAGGACCGCGGGCTAAGCGCGAAGCGCCTTGCGAATTCGGTAAGTTCTGTACATCTGGTAGGGTATTTATTTCCCATAGCTTAACCATGTGCGGGGTCTGAGCTCCCATGCCTTTGACAGGACTGGGTGGAGACATCGAGGCAGGTTAACTGTCCGGCCCCTCTGCCCGAAGACCCTGCGGACGCTCTCCTGACAGAGATGCGGACTCCGGCTCCTTACGAGGTGCCGGATAAGACCAAGAAGAAGGACAAGGGAACCCAAAAGAGTTCCCGGCGGCAGGTGGTATCGGACTCATCATCTGATAACTCCAAGACACCCTCCTCCCGTGAGAACGAGGATGAGGAAGAGGAAGATTCTCCCCCTCCAGCCGGGGGAGACAGGAAAAGGAAGGCCGCCCCAACCGGGGAGGCCGAAGGGTCCAAGAAAGGAAGGACTCTCCTTCCGGACTGTTCCACCACCGCCGTCGACGGCGAAGACGGGTGGTTACTCAGGGCCAAGCCCCTGGCGAAGTCGTAAGTATTCGGATACCAGAGTAACTCATAGCATACTTTTATTGCACTGCTTCTCCTAACATCGAATATAATCATGCAGTCCGCCCCGAGCCCGTATCGACGTATCCTCGTCGGACAGCTCCCTGGACTCGTCGGATATGGATCGTGATCCACTTCCATCCGCCTCCTCTCCTCGCCCTACGAACAATGTCGAGGTATTGTCACAAGGGGCACCGAACCTAGGGGAGGTAGACCTGGAGGCGCCTCAAGGCGACCTTCCGGACTCCAGGTGCCAAGGGAGCAAGGCTCCCAGGGGCTCCAAGTTCGGCCCTCAGCCGAACACCGCGCCGGAACCTCCAGTGGTTCCGGACTTGGGCAGACGGCCCCCTTCCAAGAGGGGCAAGCCGCCCGTGCCGGTGACCTCTGTCCAACCAGAGGCACCGGACAACCTGCTGGGAGCGCTTCGCGGCGCTTCCATTGACGAAGAGCACCGCACTATTATGAGTGCGGTGATCAAGAAGGTTCAGTCCGCCAAGAGCAGACTGACTGAAGCCTGTACCAGCCTTCTAACAGGCTTTGAGGTAAGTATTTAAAATATAGGAAAAAATATTACCGCATAGACAGTAGCCCCTGATGCTCTGTTTGGTGTTCACAAAGAAAAGCCGAATAGAGGATCAAATAATATCTGCAGGAGTCTAATATAAGTATGTCTGTATGCGTATGTAGGCTTCGCTGCTGACCTCTACCGCACTCACTGCGGAGGTCGCCGCACTGAAGTAGAACCTCGAGCGGTCTGAGAAAGAGCTCTACCTTTGTTGGGGATATTACTACTGGAGGTAAACCGGCCTTATGTAGCTGGGTTAACTCCTTGAAGATTAGAAGCCCATGGAGATGCAAGGATGATGGCGCTTCACGAAGGCCCAAGGCCCAAAGGCGGGTTAAAGCCTGTAAATATAAACCGACCTAGTCATGTAACTTGTATTATAAGATAGGAAGGATAGAGACCGAACCGGATACGTTTATGATCCGGCTTCGGGACTCTGTAGCCCGGCGGGCGTCAACCTATGTATATAAAGGGACGACCCGGCCGCGGTTTAGGGACAGACAACAACTCGAGAGCCAGACAAAGCGGATTCGCTCCCTGGCCTTCGAAACCTTAGCAATACCAATCACAACTAGACGTAGGCTTTTACCTTCCTTGAAGGGGCCGAACTAGTATAAAATCCCCGTGTCCCCTTGTCCGATTTAACCCCTTTGAGCTAACCCGTAGAGATGGCGCCACGACTAAGTCCTTTCACAAGGACATCTGCCGTGACAAACCCACGACAGTTAGCGCCCACCGTGGGGCTACCGCATGATGGTTTTGAGTTCTTGAAGGGCAGCTTTGATGGACTTAAGGGATACGCCGTGGGCCGGATGACGAAGAGTCATCGCGGCAAGCTCTACATCGACAATGCAGGATGGGGTCCCGAGGCCGATTCAATCGAGTACGGGTATCGGGTCCCCTTTGGTGGGATTCACGTCTTCATCGGCAAGATCGGCGAACCGGCCCCTGAGCCGGACATCTGCACCGACATCATCAAAACGGCTCAGCGTGCAAGTTCTTCGCTGGTTCAGCCCGAGGCAAGGCATGTTTTCGTAGGTGTCATCCATGGATCGAGATACGAGGACAGGCCGGTGTTCGATGGAGAGACCGTGGTCTGTTCTGATGACGAGTCTTCTGGAGAGACCGAATCGCTTTATCAGTTGCAGGACGACCGGATTGATGGAGGATCCAAGGGCAACAGTATTTCGGATTCCCCTGATCTGCTAAACCGGGCCGCCATCTTCATGGCCGGCACACAATCAGCGCCTCATTCATCGACCGCCGCAGCAATACTCTCCGGTTCAACAACAGCTACACTGGCAGGGGCAGGAAGCTCTGCGCCGCCTCTAGCCCAAGTCATGTCTGATTTGTTCGACGCTTTGGCAACATGGATGGCTGCAGAGGTGGATGCAGCAGCCAGGGATCAGCACAATGCGGAGATTGCAAAAGTGAAAGATCAGATAGGTCAGGCTAAAGCGGACCTGGTGACAAAGAACGCTAGGATGGCTACAGAGCGGGCTGAATTGGAAGCACAGGCCTACCAGATTAGGCTGGATCAGAATGCTTCATAGGAAGTCATGAGAAGAAGGTACTGATCGCGTCTCCCATCGGTTTATGAGCCGCAGAATCTCTTCAACACACCAGGAGCAGAAGCTGGTAACCAACCCATACTAAACCGGGCGGAGGCACCGGGAACAGGAGCGCTGGTTCAACCGCGCATGATGGACCCGCCTCGCCAGAACAACGTTGTGCCATAGTATGTACCAACACCTCCCGGGCATTATTCCAACCCGTTGGACAATATTGTGGCCGCCGCTTCACGCCTGGCAGCCCTCCCAACCGACGACGAGTCACCAGTTGCGGTGGAAGCACGTCGGGCCAGGGATCTCCTTCAAACAGCGCTAAATCAACAGCAGGCATATTCACACAGTCGTGAGAGGATTCATTCCACTCCCCGTCCAAGCTAGAGCTATAACAGACACGTGGAGGACGAACCGGCTGTGTCCAGCAGTGCACGTCACCGAAATTCACCGCGAGGAAACAACCCGGCAGAGGGAGGCGCTAATGCGCATGATGTTGTGGACCACAGCCGCGCACGTCGAGAGGCCGAGTTGGCAGCTCGACACAGAGCACGACAACATACTCCGGTTCACCCTACGGCTTCAGTAGAGCTAGGTGTGGTGTTCAGTTCCTTAGGGGTGCCGTGTCTCACCCCCGCTTTGCGTAATGTGAGACTGCCCAAGGACTTCAAGGGACCTTGTAAGGTACCAAATTACACCACTGATTTGCAACCAGAGGCGTGGGTGGAGAGCTATGAGATGGCAATGGAGATGTTAGATGTGGATGAGGCAGTGTGTGCTAAATATTTCACCATGATGTTGGAAGGAACAGCTCGTACTTGGTTGAAGAGCTTGCCGACTAACTCTGTCGGATCATGGGCCAAATTGAAGCACCGATTTATCCAGAATTTCAAAGATACTTGTAAGCAGCCAATGTCAATCGTGGATCTGGCCGCTTGTGTCTAAGAGGAAGGGGAGTCCATGACCCATTGGGTTAAACGAGTCTCAGCGATTTTGCACTCATCAGATCGTATCAATGCAGACACCGCAGTGTTTACATTAGAGGGCAATTGCCGTTTCAAGCCGCTCAAACAGAAATTAGGAAGGCTCAAACGTCACAGCAACGATATGTCAACGCTCATGGCCGCTTTGGAAATACGCCGATTCAGATAATACCAAGGACCCGGATTCAGAGGAGGACAAACCGGAGAAAGGGAAAAAGAACGGCAATGCCAAGGGTCAGCAGCCTAATCCGGCAGGCCATGGGAACAGCGGTAAGCGCAAGGCCGACATCAGCTTGGACTTTGTTGCTAACACCAATGCTCAGGAGAATGGCCAGCGCCGTAAGGGCAAGAAGCCCAGAGGGGAGGAGGTTCAGGCCCCAATTTGGAGCGCCTGTTAAATCAGCCCTGTCCAAAGCATGGATCAAAGGAGAAGCCAACATCGCATCTTTGGAAGGACTGTTATATCATGCGGGATTTCAAGAATTCCAATATGTTCCAGTATGATAATGGCCCGCCCGGCGGTTCAGGAGGTGGTTTCCACGGGTCGGGTTACGGAGCTGGTGGTTCCGTTTCAGGGTTTCAAGGCAACCAAACCGGACACATGAATCAAGGGCACCAAAGCAACCAGGGAGGCTACAACCATCAGGGGAATCAGCAGCAGCAGCAGTCGGGTTACCAGAGCAATCCCAAGCAGCTAAATAGCGGGCAATATCATGTTTTCACCACTAGTTTGTGTAAGCGTGGTCAGAAACTTCACAAAAGGGCAGTAAACTCTGTTGAACCGGTAGTCCCTCAGTACTTACGCTGGTCTGAGCAACCCATTTTGTGGAGTAGGGAGGATCACCCACCTCGGGTTGATAATCCGAGTCACTTGGCCCTGGTGGTAGCCCCGCAAGCCGGGGGATACAAGTTTACTAAAGTGCTCATGGATGGCGGAAGCAGTATCAACATTCTGTATTATGACACATTCTGTCGTATGGGGTTGACAGATAAGAATCTTAAACCGTCAAATACCGTTTTTCATGGCGTGGTGCCTGGTAAGTTTGCATATCCTATTGGCAAGATAGCCTTAGAGGTGGCTTTTGAAGATGATTATGATTCAAGGTCAGAAACATTGATGTTTGAGGTGGTAAAAATCAAAAGTCCGTACCACGCCTTGTTTGGGCGGCCGGCTTATGCTAAATTCATGGCAAGGCCATGTTATGTTTATTTATAGCTTAAAATGCCAGGTCATAAGGGGACTATCACAGTACATGGAAGCAGAAAGATCGCTTTGGAATGTGAGGAAGGTGATGCGGCTTATGCTGAGTCGGTTTGTGCCACGGAGGAGCTGAAATTCTATAAAGAGCAAGTTGATCCGGTAGACATGACTTCTTTGAAAAAGCCAACTACGGAACATGATCCGGCATTGAAGTTTAAATCGGCCATAGATACTAAGATGGTTGACTTTGTTCCTGGTGATTCATCCAAACAGTTCAGCATCAGCGCTAACCTGGATCCCAAATAGGAAAGCGCGCTCATCGAGTTCATCCGTGAGAATCGGGACATCTTTGCATGGAAACCTTCTGACATGCCAGGTGTACCGAGGGAACTCATTGAGCACACACTTAACATTGATCCTAAGTTTAAACCGGTTCGGCAGTTTCTCCGCCGCTTTCAATGAAGAAAGGCGTAAGGCTATTGGTGAAGAGGCAGCCCGTCTGTTAGCCGCAGGGTTTATTGTAGAGGTCTTTCATCCAGAGTGGTTGGCTAATTCGGTGCTGGTTCTTAAGAAAAACGACACTTGGTGTATGTGTGTGGATTACACAGATTTAAACAAAGCTTGCCCTGCAGACCCCTTTGCTCTCCCTCGCATTGATCAGATAATTGATGCAACGGTAGGTTGTGACCGTTTGTGTTTTCCGGATGCGTATTCTAGTTATCATTAGATCAAGATGGCAGTTAAGGACCAGGAGAAGACAGCTTTCATAACTCCCTTTGGAGCCTTCTGCTATGTTTCCATGCCTTTTGGACTCAAGAGTGCCCAGGCAACTTACCAGCGATGTGTTCAGAATTGCCTTCATAAGCAAATCGGGTGCAATGTTCATGCATATGTGGATGATATTGTGGTAAAGTCTAGAAAGGAGGAGACATTGATAGATGATTTGAGAGAAACCTTTGACAATCTCCGGGTTTACAAGATGATGCTCAATCCGGAGAAGTGTGTCTTTGGTGTCCCGGCAGGCAAGCTCTTGGGTTTTCTGGTGTCAAACAGAGGCATTGAGGCTAATCCGAAAAAAATTGCAGCAATTACATCCTTGGCTAAACCGGCGTATATCAAGGATGTTCAACGTCTGGCCGGCCGGATTACAGCCTTGAGCCAGTTTATCAGTCGCCTTGGAGAGAAGGCCATCCCCTTATATCAGATGCTCAAGAAAATAGATAACTTTGTCTGGAGCGAGGCAGCTGATAAAGCGTTCGAGGATCTGAAGAGGCAGCTAGCTGAACCGCCCGTGCTTGCAGCGCCGATCGATAAAGAGCTGTTATTACTATATGTGGCTGCTAATGCCCGGGCTATTAGCGTAGCCATTGTGGTAGAGCACAAGGAGCTTGGCAAGGAATATCCGGTTCAACGACTGGTTTATTATATCAGCGAGGTGCTCATTGAGTCAAAGCAGAGGTATCTGCATTGGCAAAAGCTGGTGTGTGGAGTATTTATGGCAAGCCGGAAGCTTAAACATTATTTTTAGGGCCATCCCATCACAATGGTCAGTTCAGCTCCTCTGGGCGATATCATTCAAAACAGAGAAGCAACTGGCCAGATTGCCAAGTGGGCTATTGAGCTTGGACCTCATGGGCTCAAATATATACCCCGCACAGCGATCAAATCCCAGGCACTTGTGGACTTCATCAATGATTGGACGGAGTTACAGGCACCTGAAGAGAAACCAGATAATACATATTGGACTATTCATTTTGATGGGTCCAGACAGTTGGAGGGCTCGGGGGCTGGAGTCATACTAACTTCCCCACGAGGTGACAAGTTTTGTTATGTCCTCCGTTTATTGTTCCCTTGTACTAACAATGCAGCTGAATATGAGGCTTTGCTCCACGGTCTTCGGATGGCTAAGGAGATGAATTTGAGCCGGGTTAAGTGCTTTGGCGATTCAGATCTAGTGGCTCAGCAGGTGTCTGGCACCTGGGATTCTAAGGACCCACTCATGGTTGCATATCGGCGAGAGGTGGACACAGTGGCTGGTCACTTTAAGGGTTATCAGGTGGACCATATAGACCGGCGGAAGAATGAAGCGGCGAACGCTTTAAGTCATCTTGGTTCCCAGCGTAAACCGGTCCCGCCCAATGTCTTTCTTGATGTGTTGCATGATCCGTCAGTCAAGGTGCCAACCGAAGAAGATTTGGCTATTCCTGATCCGGAGGCTCAGTTGGTGGCAGCTCTGCATGCCATACCGAATTGGACAATCCCATATCTGGCTTACATGAACCGGGGCGAGTTACCAGACAATGAAACGTTGGCCCAACAGATAATCCGGCGTTCCAAGTCCATGACCATACTCAATGCGGAGTTACATCGCTGCGGCGTTTCAGGAGCAATTTAGCATTGTGTTTCTCCTCAAGAAGGTTGTGAGATTTTGTGAGAAATCCATGAAGGGGACTATGGTCACCATGCCGGTTCAAAGTCTTTGGTTGCTAAAGCTTTTCGCCACGGTTTTTACTGGTTGACGGCGTATGCTGATGCGGAAGATTTAGTCAAGAGATGTGACGGGTGTCAAAAATTCGCCCGCCGTGCGCACGTTCTGGCTCAAGAGTTGCGGATGATTCCAATTACGTGGCTGTTTGCAACTTGGGGGCTTGATATGGTTGGACCCTTCAAGCGATCTAAGGACAAAAAGACCCACCTGTTAGTAGCAGTTGATAAATTCACCAAATGGGTGGAGGCAGAGCCAGTCAGCAAGTGTGATGCAGCCACGGCGGTTCAATTCATCAAGAAGGTGATATTCCGGTTTGGTTTTCCACACAGCATTATAACAGATAATGGTACTAACTTGTCAAAGGGGGAGATGGAAGAATTTTGTCAACATGAGCACATCCGGCTCGATCTAGCGTCGGTGGCTCACCCCCAATCTAATGGTCAAGCAGAGAGGGCAAATCAAGAAATTCTACGGGGTATCAAACCCAGGCTTATGGTTCCCTTAAAGCGGACACCGGGTTGTTGGGTTGAGGAGCTACCTTCTGTGTTATGGAGCATCAACACCACACCCAATAGGTCTATGGGTTACACACCTTTCTTCATGGTCTATGGAGCGGAGGCCGTTCTTCCTAGTGACATCCGTCATGACTCGCCCCGTGTGAAAGCTTATGTTGAAGCTGATAATGAGAAGGCACGTCAGGATTCTCTGGACCTGTTGGATGAAGAGCGTGATCTTGCAGCAGCACGATCGGTGATTTATCAACAAGATCTCCGACGTTATCACAGCCGCCGGGTTAAAACCAGAACCTTTCAAGAAGGCGATTTGGTGCTCTGGCTCATCCAGGATCAGACTGATATGCACAAGTTATCCCCACCTTGGGAAGGACCCTTTGTGGTCAGCAAAAATTTGCACAACGGGTCTTACTACCTCATTGATGTTCGAGAGCATAAAGACTCACGTCAATCGGAGGAGGAGACCAAGCGGCCATGGAACATAGCTCTCCTTCGGCCTTACTATACTTGAAGCCATAGGCTCTTCATCTGTACATATTCATGACAGTGTATATATCATATAATAAACCGGAGCCTCCGTTATAAGCAGGGTATCTGCTCTTTTTACATCTTGTGTGTGTTATACGAGTTAATTGACAAAGCGGAGTTTTTATTAATCAGTCTTAGCAGTTGCACGGATATAAAAAAATCACTAGGGGGCTTGGTCATATTTGAACTACACCTACACCTCTTGATCGGTTTTGAAACCACGAAGGGATATTACTAGGGGGCTTGGTTGTTATCACACCATAGCTACACCTCTTGATAGGCATTTAGGCCACAAAAGAAAAATATGTGGATCCAAAGAGAGTGTTGCACAAAGCACAGACTCAAACATGGGCACACACCGAGCACAGCTCACAAAGTTACTTGGGGGCTCTTTTTGCAAAGCAACAAAGAGTTTGAAAGGACCCTTATAATTGGCTATCAAGCCACAGCTTGGAAGCCTGGTGTATTCACCTAAAAACCCGGGTTAACCTGCCTTCATCAAGTAAGCCACTCCTGTCCAGGTAATCCTGGTATGACCCATCGAACGTTTGACATGTCAATCTTTTATAGACCCTGAACTTGTCAAAGTTAAAACGATGATTGGTTAATTGGAGGCCCATCTTAAAAGGCTTTGTTAAATGGTTTAACTCAGAGGCCTGGCAGCCCATGAAAAGCCTCGATTTGGAGCCTGGCAGCTCGTAAAAAGCCTTGCATATTTTCCTTTTTGAGTTTTATTTGTTGAAGTTCATAAGTATTTTTTGATAAACCGACGTCCTTGACCCGGCTTGCTTTTCAACTACAAGTTGTCGGCACATCATCAATTATAAGTCGGTGTTTATTGACACAGTCTGGTTTGACTAAATCACTGGTGTTATAAAGAAAACCCGGTAGTTATCCCGGCCCGGTTTAATATATAGACCGACATTACAAAGATGGGGTTATCAATGTTTCGGACTGGTATTAACACCTTTGCCGTATACACCGTTGGTCAGCCAATGAGGTATGTTATGTATATTGCTTTTTGTACAAACACTTCGATTATCTCATCTATGTCTTATACACTTCCTGGACATTATGACCCGTCTAGAGGTAAATCGCTAGCTACTTTTGAGTTGTTGTACCCAGGAACACAATTCATCATGGGTTGTGTATAAATATATCTCAAAAGGTGGCAAAAGTCGTCATGAGGCATTACAAAACATGCTCGATGGCATGGCAAATAACGGAGTTTTGGCTATCTTATTACAAGAAGATTTCAAAGAGGCTCCAATGGCGTAATTGTTTTTTCACAAGGTCGGCACACAGTAGCCAGTAAACTGGCGACCGGTTTAGGACGCTTCGTCTGGACGGTTTGATGGTTGAGGGTCAGTTGGTGTGGGCACTTCCTCATCCCTCCCCAGACGCTGGAAATCAACCGTCGACCAATCGATTCCAGTTAAAGCTTGGAATACTGCTTCCTCATGGATAAGATTGGAGGGGTTGATATCAGGAGCATAAGTGTGCTTACGAATCGGAGGCACAAGTTCTTCAACTTCATGGATGTCGGCTGGTTGTCTTTTCCCTTCAGCGTCATAAACTGATTGAAAATGGGACAAGTTTGTATCATCGGCCAGTTTGCTGGCTACTGGCCGCATCTGTTTGGTCAGCCGCCGGAGGTCATCGTTATCAAAGTTTGAACCATCTTCCTTCACACCTGGATATCCTTTAATGATATCATCCGCTTCAAGGTCTGGAATCCAGGCTTTGGCTCGAATAAGTGCGGTTAAAGCTCCGGACCTGGCAGCTGCCCTCTTCAATTCGGCAATACGGGTTGGTAACATGGTCAACTTCTCAAGTGTTTCTTTAATCAAAGTTGGGGCCGGTTTGTTGTAAGTTGCCGTGCAAATAGTCCGCTGAGACCCAGAGTACAGCTGTTCAACCAATGTATATGCCGCTTTGAGCTTCATGCGCATATCTGTACCAAGATGAGCAATCCGGGTGCCTGTCACGGTTTAACATCAGCATTCTGGTCAAAGATAAGGTTCCACAAGTTATACCAAATACATAAAGGGCACACTTACCAAAGATTGCAGAAGTCATGGCATTAATTTGCCGTTTCAAACCAACCAGTTCCTCCACAACCGGTTTCAAGGCAGCCTTGGCGTCTTCGTCACTCTTTATTAAACCGGATTTCTCGATCTCCCATTCAGCACGGTCTTTGTTGAAAGATTCTTTGAGTTTTTCCATGGCGGCTAGGGCTTTCGTCAGCTCCTCTTTGGTTTTGGTGGCTTCTTCTTGTTGGGACTTCACATTGTTTTGCAAATCAATGTTTCGGGTCTCTTTATTCCTCAGATCAGACTGCAAACATTGAAGATATATCAAATGACAAGATACATACATATTCTAAGTACAAACCGCATAACAGGTTATGCACTTCGTACTTGGGGGCTAATGCCTATTTGCTCTAAATTGCTACAGTTTATACAAGCCTCCAGAACAATGTAAACATTATCCTTGACACTTGGGGGCTAATATATGTTGATTCAAAAACGGATGCATGGATTAAAACCAGGATTAACTTGCTAGAGTTAAACCGGCCTTTGGGGGATACGCGGCAGAAAGCTATCTATTTGCTAAAGGGTAAATCTGGTTCTTATCAGTGGCTTAAAGTGCTATGAAGACCCGGGTTATGATTCACATTATAAGCCGGCCCTTGGGTGCTATTTGGGCTAGCATTTTCAGACTATGAATCAAGATACAAAGGAGGAAGAAAATACCTCATATCGCTCCTTCATCAAATTTACCAAACCGGCTTCATAATCCCGGTTTGCGTGCAAGCGTTTCAAGAAGCCAGAGTGAAGCTCCTCTGCATTGAGATGAGCATAACTTGCCAAATCACTGCTCCATTTGCCTTTTTCTCTAGCAGCCTGCTCTTCCTTGGCACTATGTTGAGCCAAAACCACAGGATGGCCAGGAGAGCTATGGCCTATTCCAGTAATAATAACGTCATCACCTTGGCCTTCAGGGTTTTTGGTTGGTGATATTGGAATTTCAGCATCTTTCACCGGACTAGCCCGGTTTGGTTCTGCCGGTTCAGCATCGGGCGCGGCAGGCTCAGGTCTATTGGCTCATCAGTATTTTGGCCTTGAAGGGGCGGGTCATCAGAAGCAGCTTCAGGATGAGGGCCTTCCGGTTCACAAGTTTGTTCCGGTTCACCTCTTGGTTCTTCTTCGACGACCGGGTCTTCGGGCGGATTGGTGACCCGAGCTTTCTTGCTGGGTCTGGCTTTGGCCCTGTAAATAGAATAAAAGAGGATTAACATCCTATTCAAAGGATTTATGACGCATTGAAAGGAAAGGTTTTTACAACTTACCCAGCCACAGTTTTCAAAGGGGGGAGTTGAGTTGCTGTTGATTCACCAGAAGATGAAGGAGGTGTCACCTGATAATTTGAATCGGACGGATTAAGAGGTTGTCTGAAATAACCTGCCTTGGGGTAAGAATGGTCAGAAGTAGGAGAGACCTCAGACCGGCGCTTCTGAACCGGGGTATCAGGTAAACCGGCTGAAGTGACCTGCTGGCCACTGTGTCGGGTTGTCCGGCGAGCTTCATGCTGCTGAGTCTTCAAAATAAATGTTGGATCCAAGTGAGCAAGAGGATGAGAAAAGCTTACTTTCCGGACTGCTTGGCGAGTTTTTTGTGTTGGCATAGAGTCTGAACCGGAGGAAAGGGTAATTACCTCTACATCATCAGCTTGACTAGCTTCTGCGTCCTCCTGAGGAAGATCATTGTTAATGATATGCATGAAAAGAGAGCCAAGTGAGTCAAGTTCTACCTTAACTTCTGGATCATCAGTGTCATCATCAAGCTCCATGTTGATCCGGTCAGCCGTTTTCCGTTTTGACGTTCGTTTTACGGCTTTGGTTTTGGGGCGGGATGGCTTGACCACTTTATCCCTAGTCGGCTTTGCCGCTTTCTCTATGGTTTTCCGTTTCCAGAAGGGGTCATCACCCTACATACACAGAAGAAGGATTGCAGGTTGCATAAGCTAAAAATATTAGAGATGAAAAGGAAGTATAATGCTTACAGTAGGTGGTTTGTTCTTGGCATAGAAGGGACTCAGACCGGTTTGACTACAGACCAGTTCCGATTCATTCAGAATCTTCTTTACACCTTCAGTGACTTCTTCCTCAGATAATTGAAGGTTGCAATGGCGTTGAGGGTCGTCAACCTCACCGGTATACTCACACATTAAACCGGAATGCCGAATTAGTGGCAAGATACTCCAGGATATCCAACAGCGCACAAAGTCCACGCCTGTTAAACCGTTCGCCATAAAGGCCCGGAGTTTGGCGAGTTGAGGGGCATATTTCGCCCTTTCTGAAGAGCTCAGGCGTTGTGGCATTGGATGGGTGTTGGATAGTCTGTGATCACGAAAGTCGGGGAGGGGATTTTCATCTTCAGGGGATGTATCTCTGCAATAAAACCAAGTTTGGTTCCATTACTTTGGATGGCTGTGCAATTTGGCATGAGGAAATTCAACCTCTTTCTACTTTTGAATTGAGACACCCCCAAGTTCAGTGTTAGGGCCATTTACAAATTATGTGCGCCAGTTTAAATGAAAGAAGTCCTGAAATAGCTCGGCGGTTGGTTCTTCTTGTAAATATACTTCACAGAAGACCTGGAAGTTGCATAAATTGGAGACCGAGTTGGGACCAATATCTTGAGGATGAAGTTGAAAGCTGGCAAGCACATCTCGGTAAAACTTTGACCCTCACGGTTTGAAGCCACAGCCTATGTGGTCAACAAAGACAACCACCTCACCCTGCCTTGGGGTTGGAGGATTTTCTATTCCTGGAACTCGCCATTTGATTTCAGTTTTCTTAGCCAAAGTGCCAATGCTGACCATATCATTCAATTGTTCCTCTGTGACCCGGGAATGAGCCTAGTTGCAAGCGGTGAATTGCTTGGCCATCATGGAACAAACGAGCTGGAAACAAAAGGCCGGTTTATAAATCACACATGATAACATACAAGATGCAAGGGAGTAAAATATGCCCTGATAGGGGACATGGCATAAACCGGAGATCAATGCAATAATGCATAAAAGGTAGTACCACGACAGGGGTACTCAGACACTGTTAAACCGGAATATAATTATGGAGGTAAAAGGCTCTTTCGGTTTATCAGAGGGCTAATGGTATAGATTGCTTATACAAAATTAAATCGCCTATGATGGTGTGAGGAGAAACAGATTTCACAGAGGTATGTGAAATTTTTGGATTTAAGATAAGACAGAAAAGTAAAAATAATTGGATCTAGAAAGGGTGAAGAACCGAAGCAACTTATGAAGGACTAGATCAGTTCTTTGCGCATAAGGGTTTGTGGTGATAGTAGAAGATTAGCTACGGCAAGGAGTACATCAGGTACGAAGTGTTCACCTAAAGGCCAAGGAAGAACAGCACTAAAAGCTCTGATGAACCTCAAGAACAGTGAAGAGCAAGGAAACCCCAATGGATCTAGGAAAGAAGGGGAAAGGACTTATTGCGACCGCGGAAGCAGCGGAAGGGCGTTGTGGAACTCTGGTGCGAACAGGTTGATGTAGTGGCCGACGGCGAAGCAGAGGCATGGTTCGAAGATGACGGCGGCGCTCGAGTGAGGGGTCGTCGAGAGGAAGAAGAAGAGATGAATGGGTAGCGGAAAGAAAAGAAAGGGGTCCTCTGCCCCTATTTATAAGGCAAAGTGATAAAACGGCAAGTGCGAGAATTGAGGAGCCCAAAAATGGATAAATTAATAAAAGTGTCGCCTCGGTGACTGAATACACATTAAATGAAGGCAATCATCGACATCAACGGATAGATGACGTCGGGGCGGTTTATCATAATCTGGGAGTATGACGTCACGGCGGTTTACAAGATCAAGGTGAAGATATGAGGGAAGAATTTCTCTAAGTGTAGAAGATTGACATGAACAAGTTCAAACCAATCCGGGGCCTAATGTTGGGGATATTACTACTGGAGGTAAACCGGCCTTATGTAGCCGGGTTAACTCCTTGAAGATTAGAAGCCCATGAAGATGCAAGGATGATGGCGCTTCACGAAGGCCCAAGGCCCAAAGGCGGGTTAAATCCTGTAAATATAAACCGACCTAGTCATGTAACTTGTATTATAAGATAGGAAGGATAGAGACCGAACCGGATACGTTTATGATCCGGCTTCGGGACTCTGTAGCCCGGCGGGCATCAACCTATGTATATAAAGGGATGACCCGGCCGTGGTTTAGGGACAGACAACAACTCGAGAGCCAGACAAAGCGGATTCGCTCCCTGGCCTTCGAAACCTTAGCAATATCAATCACAACTAGACATAGGCTTTTACCTTCCTTGAAGGGGCCGAACTAGTATAAAATCCCCGTGTCCCCTTGTCCGGTTTAACCCCTTTGAGCTAACCCATAGCGATGGCTCCACGACTAAGTCCTTTCACAAGGACATCTGTCGTGACAAACCCACGACAGCCTTGCCAAGAGGCAGCTCGAGGAGAACAAAGGTAAGTAATACCTTGTCTTATATATAAAAAAGAAAATGTGGTTGTGAAATGACAGGATCATCATGAATGTGCCAGGGGCCACGACTGAAGTGGCGACCCTGAAGCAAGCGTTGTCCGAGACCGAAAACAAAGCGGCCAAGGAGCGCACCGAGCGGGAAAAACAAGAGGCACGGGTGGGTGAGGTGCAGCAAGAGCTCCAGGCTCTCGTGACGAAGCATGAGGCTTTGGAGTTTGACTCGAAGACGCGAGAGTCCGAGTTTGCCACGACCCTCAGAGCACAAAGCATGCCAAGGCCGAAGCCCAAAAGGCCCTCCAGGAGATTGAGGCGATGAAGAAGATAGCAGCGGGTAAGGCATTCAATATGCAAAGCAAGCATGTGAAAGTAAATTACTTGTTACTTACCCAAGTCCGGAGCTCTCCAGGAGCATTCGCAGATTTGCCCCGCAGCGTGTCGGATGCCGCAAAATATTACCAGGCCGAGGAGGGAATCTCGACAGAGAAGTTGTTCTGGTCCCAGTATACTGGGACCGAACACTCGATGCCTATGAGCGACCAGCTAAAGCAACTAGTCGAGTTGCACAAGGCAGCCGAACAGGCCATGAGGGGCTTTATAGTCCGGATGTGGCCTGGCGACTCCCTCCCCAACAACTACTTCGGCCTGGTGCAGCGGCTTGTAGATGCCTGCCAATGGCTGGAAGTCATCAAGCGGTCCGTCTGTATCGAAGGTGCCCGCCGGGATTTTGCCCGTGCAAAGGTGCACTGGGCCAAGATGGACGCCGAGAAGTTGGTGAAGGAGGGGCCGCCACATGGCAAGGAGCATCGCCACCCCGAGATGTATTATGAGGGTGTCCTGAAGGGTGCCCGTCTTGTAGCGGATGAGTGTGCGAAGGATGTAATATTTGAATGAACTTGCTCGTGTGATCCTGTATTATGAAAACTTGTTCATATGCGTTATGCAACGCTTGTTTGAATTTAAAATATTACCTTTTGTGCGGCTGTTTATCAAATCTGAGAGATGGCCAGTCGTCGGCTTCTGCCCCCATGCCACGAGTGCTGGGGTGTTCGGGATAAATCTGAGCACTCTTTTTCCCATTGTTGGGTCCTTCGAGGGAGGTGCTCAGCACAACGAACAAGGCAATCAGACTATAATGCTTTATCACTCTCACTTAGCCATAGAATTCTACAATTTTAAATTTTGGCGAAGCCCCTAGTATTCGGAAGGCCGAATTCGGGGTGCTATACACGCCTTAAGCCGGACAAGGCCGACTCCTCGCTCTAAGCGGCATAAGTCTTTAGGGACTCGAGACCTCTCGAACAGTGACCAGCTCTCGCCTTATCATGACAATCAGTTTTAGCTTTCTCTATTGAGGTGCTTAGCCCAGCTGAACCGGGGCACAATCCCAGTAGTTCTCCCAGTGCTACCTTAGCCGATATAGCGGAACGTAAGGTACCACAACATGGGAGCCGGGCAAACCCAACTATTGACCAAGACATGATTCGGAGCTGATGCATATAATGCTATAAGTTCGGGGTGCCGCACTGTCGAAAGTGTTCAGACTTCTCACGCCATATTATGGGGTATGCTTAAGCCCCTGGCGTATTGGCCATACCAGAGTGTACGGGTGCTGATTGTCATGGATTAACATAAAAAGAGAATAGAGAATGCGATAATAGTCTAGTGCTATGCATTGTTTATTCAATAAGGTGCGTCGACGCAGAATGATACAAGTAGTGCGATAAGCGAAAAGTAGGACTATTTGACATGTCCCCTTCAAGGGCAAGCTGAGGAATGGTATTTAAAGCAGGAATTTCACTCGTTATCAGAAGCCACCTGGGAGTTCCGTGGTGCGATGTAGCTTTCTGCCTCCTTGGTTGTTGCATCATGTGTCCAGCAACCATACTGCCGGACAGGGTTTCCAGAGATTAAAATCCTAAAAGAGAGAAAAATAACAAAGCGGGAAGCCCCTAGTGCGGTTGAGCCGCGTCTTGGGGCGTGCCGTAGTCGTGCCCCCTCCCCACCTGTGCCCATGGTATTTTCAATGCCTAATTATGTACGTGTGGCACGGATTTTGCCGTTTGGCTGGGACTGGGGTGGGGGCCGTATTGCTATGCGAGCTCAGAACGTGCTAGACGGTCTTGTTGCCGATTACTCCGGGCGCGCTTGAAGGTGTCCGGGTCCTTAATCACCGAACTGGTGGATTGCCTTAAGAGGCTGCTTTTGCGCTTCTGCTGCGAGGGCCGCAGTGTGCTCCTCCATGCGGAGAGAGCGCTATGTGTTTCCATTGACTGTGATGACCCCCCAAGGTCCTGGCATCTTGATCTTGAGGTATGCATAATGCGGTACCACATTGAATCTCGCAAATGCGGTTCGCCCGAGCAGTGCTTGATAGCCACTGCAGAACGGGACTATATCGAAGATTAACTCCTCGCTTTGGAAGTTATTCGGGGATCCGAATACCACTTCCAGTGTGACTGAGCCTGTGCAATGGGCCTCTACACCTGGTATGACGCCTTTGAAGGTCGTTTTTGTGGGTTTGATCCTTGAGGGGTCTATGCCCATTTTGCGCACTGTGTCCTGATAAAGCAGGTTCAGGCTGTTGCCGCCATCCATTAGGACTCGAGTGAGGTGAAATCCGTCAATGATTGGGTCTAGGACCAGTGCGGGAATCCGCCATGACAGATACTAGTGGGGTGGTCCCTGCGATCGAAGGTGATTGGACAGGAGGACCATGGGTTGAACTTTGGGGCGACTGGCTCCAACGCATATACGTCCCATAACGCACGCTTTCCGCTCCCTCTTGGGGATGTGGGTTGCGTATATCATGTTCACCGTCTGCACTTGTGGGGGGAACCTCTTCTGTCCTCCGGTGTTCGACTGCCGGGGCTCCTCCTCGTCATCGCTATGTGACCCCTTATCTTTGTTTTTGGCATTTAACTTGTCGGCCTGCTTGAACACCCAACAATCCTGTTGGTGTGGTTGGCTGGCTTGTTGGGGTGCCGTGTATTTGACACGAGCGATCGAGTATATGGTCCAAACTGGACGGGCCCGGAGTGCTTCTTTTGAATGGCTTTTTCCGCTGATCGCGTTTAGAGCCTTTGAATCCGGCATTGACTGTCGTATCCTCGGTATTATCACTGTTGATATGGCGCTTGTGTTTGTTGCGACGTGACCTGCCATTGCCATCCTTAGTATCCGAAGTACCATGGTTCTTTAATATATTATTGTTGCGAGCCAGACAACTGTCTTCTCCCGCGCAAAAGCGGGTCATGAGTGTCGTGAGGGCTGCCATAGATTTCGGCTTTTCCTGGCCAAGGTGCCGGGCGAGCCACTTGTCGCGGATGTTGTGCTTAAAAGTTGCTAGGCCTCTGCATCCGGACAGTCGACGATTTGATTTTTCTTTGTCAGGAACCGTGTCCAGAATTGCCTGGCCGATTCCTCTGGCTGCTGAATTATGTGGCTCAAGTCATCGGCATCTGGTGGTCGCACATAAGTGCCCTGGAAGTTGTCAAGGAATGCGGCTTCCAGATCTTCCCAACAGCCAATGGATTCTGCTGGCAGGCTGTTGAGCCAGTGCCGAGCTAGTCCTTTGAGTTTGAGTGGGAGGTATTTGATGGCGTGTAGATCGTCACCGCGGGCCATGTGGATGTGCAGGAGGAAGTCCTCGATCCATACCATAGGATCTGTTGTGCCGTCGTATGATTCGATATTTACGGGTTTGAAACCCTCTGGGATTTGGTGATCCATTACTTCGTCTGTGAAGCATAGGGGGTGTGCGGCACCTCTGTACTGGGCTATATCGCGACGCAACTCAAATGAGTCTTGTCCGCTGTGTTCGGCCCGGCCGGAATTACTTTTACTATATCCGGTGTGACGGTTATCGTCTCGCATAGTGGCGTGCCCTCGTGATCCGTAGATCGATCTTGCGTGTTTTGCTTTGTCCTCCAATACGTCTCGCAGGTCTGGCGTATTTCCCCATGCCTTGACATTTTTATTTGAATGGCGTCGGGGTGCGGGCTGATAACCCACAAGTACACGGGATCGCAACAGCTTTCGAGGGTAGAGTATTCAACCCAAATTTATTGATTCGACACAAGGGGAGCCAAAGAATATTCTCAAGTATTAGCAGCTGAGTTGTCAATTCAACCACACCTGGAAACTTAGTATCTGCAGCAAAGTGTTATTAGCAAAGTAATATGATAGTGGCGGTAGCGGCAACAAAAGTAAAGACAACAAAAGTAATGTTTTTGGTATTTTGTAGTGATTGTAACAGTAGCATCGGGAAAGTAAATAAGCGTAAACCAGTATATGGAAAACTCGTAGGCACCAGATCAGTGATGGATAATTATGCCGGATGCGGTTCATCATGTAACAGTCATAACATAGGGTGACACAGAACTAGCTCCAATTCATCAATGTAATGTAGGCATGTATTCCGTATATAGTCATACGTGCTTATGGAAAAGAACTTGCATGACATCTTTTGTCCTACCCTCCCGTGGCAGCGGGGTCCTATTGGAAACTGAGGGATATTAAGGCCTCCTTTTAATAGAGAACCGTAACAAAGCATTAACACATAGTGAATACATGAACTCCTCAAACTATGGTCATCACCGGGAGTGGTCCCGATTATTGTCACTTCGGGGTTGCCGGATCATAACACATAGTAGGTGACTATAGACTTGCAAGATAGGATCAAGAACTCACATATATTCATGAAAACATAATAGGTTCAGATCTGAAATCATGGCACTCGGGCCCTAGTGACAAGCATTAAGCATAGCAAAGTCATAGCAACATCAATCTCAGAACATAATGGATACTAGGGATCAAACCCTAACAAAACTAACTCGATTACATGATAAATCTCATCCAACCCATCACCGTCCAGCAAGCCTACGACGCAATTACTCATGCACGGCAGTGAGCATCATAAAATTGGTGACGGAGGATGGTTGATGATGACGACGGCGACGAATTCCCCTCTCCGGAGCCCCGAACGGACTCCAGATCAGCTCTCCCGAGAGGTTTTAGGGCTTGGCGGCGGCTCCGTATCGTAAAATGCGATGATTTCTTCTCTCTTATTTTTTTCTCCGAAAGCAAATATATAGAGTTGGAGTTGGCGTTGGAGGGTTTCCAGGGGGCCCACGAGGTAGGGGGCGCCCCCCCCTCACCCTCGTGAGAAGGGTGTGGGCCCCCTGGTATTCATCTTTGGCGATGATTTTTTATTGTTTTTTCTAAGATGTTCCATGGAGTTTCAGGTCATTCCGAGAATATTTGTTTTCTGCACATAAAACAACACCATGGAAATTCTGCTGAAAACAGCGTCAGTCTGGGTTAGTTCCATTCAAATCATACAAGTTAGAGTCCAAAACAAGGGCAAAAGTGTTTGGAAAAGTAGATACGACGGAGATGTATCAACTCCCCCAAGCTTAAACCCTTGCTTGTCCTCAAGCAATTCAGTTGACAAACTGAAAGAAAGAAAGAAAATTTTTTACAAACTCTGTTTGCTCTTGTTGTTGTAACTATGTCAAGCCAGCATTTAAGTTTTCAGCATAGATCATAACTAACCACACTTGCAATAATTCTCAGGTCTCATAATTACTCATATCAATAGCATAATCAACTAGCAAGTCATAATAATAAATCTTGGATGGCAACACTTTCTCAAAACAATCATAATATGATATAACAAGATGGTATCTCGCTAGCCCTTTCTGAGACCGCAAAACATAAATGCAGAGCACCTTTAAAGATCAATGACTGACTAGACATTGTAATTCATGGTAAAAGAGATCCAATCATAGTCATACCCAATATAAATTAACAGTGATGAACGTAAATGACGGCTGCGCTCTCCAGCTAGTGCTTTTTAATAAGAGGGTGATGACTCAACATAAAAGTAAATGGATAGGCCCTTCGCAGAGGGAAGCAGGGATTTGTAGAGGTGCCAGAGCTCGGTTTTGCAATAGAGATAAATTGTATTTTGAGCGGTATACTTTCATTGTCAACGTAACAACTAAGAGATGGCGATATCTTCCATGCTAAACACATTATAGGCGGTTCCCAAACAGAATGGTAAAGTTTATACCCCCCTCCACCAACAAGCATCAATCCATGGATTGCTCGAAACAACGAGTGCCTCCAATATACATCAGGTCCCAGGGGGAGTTTTGTTTGCAATTAATTTTTGATTTAGTTTGCATAAAGCATGGGACTGGGCATCCCGGTGACCAACCATTTTCTCGTGAGTGAGGAGCGGAGTCCACTCCTCTTGAGAATAACCTGCCTAACACGGGAGATAAGGACAGCCTTGGTTGATACATGAGCTATTCGAGCATACAAAACAGAATGTTTATTTGAAGGTTTAGAGTTTGGCACATACAAATTTACTTGGAACGGTAGGTAGATACCGCATATAGGAAGGTATGGTGGACTCATCTGGAATAACTTTGGGGTTTAAGGGATTGGATGCACAAGCAGTATTCCCGCTTAGTACAGGTGATGGCTAGCAAAAGACTGGGAAGCGACCAACTAGAGAGCGACAACAGCCATGTACATGCATTAAAATTAATAAACATTGGATGCAAGCATGAGTAGGATATAATCCACCATGAACATAAATATCGTGAAGGCTATGTTGATTTTGTTTCAACTACATGCGTGAACATGTGCCAAGTCAAGTCACTTAAATCATTCAGAAGAGGATACCACCCCATCATACCACATCATAATCATCCCAATAGCATGTTGGCATACAAGGTAAATCATTATAACTCATAGCTAATCAAGCATGGCACAAGCAACTACTCTAATTGTCATTGCAAACATGTTTATTCATAATAAGCTAAATCAAGAACGAGGGACTCATCATATTTACAAAAAAAGAGGTCGAGTTCATACCAGCTTTTCTCATCTCAGTCAGTCCATCATATATCATCATAATTGCCTTTCACTTGCACGATCGAACGGTGTGAATAATAATAAGAGTGTACGTGCATTGGACTAAGCTGGAATCTGCGAGCATTCAATAAACAGGAGAAGACAAGGTAATATGGGCTCTTGGTTAAATCAACAATAATGCATATAAGAGCCACTTCAACAATTTAATTATGGTCTTCTCCTACTGACCCCCAAAGAAAAGAAAAGAAATAAAACTATTTACACGGGAAAGTTCCCAATAAGAAAAAGAAGAACGGGAAATATTTTTGGGTTTTCTTTTTTAATTATTACTACTACAGCGGAAAAATAAACTACTACTAATTTTTTTTGGTTTTTCTTAAGGTTTAACAGACACACAAGAAGAAAGCAGGAAAAAGAAAATAAACTAACATGGATATTACAGTGAAAAAGTATGAGCACCGACATCTAGTAATGAGTGTGTGTGAACATAAATGTAATGTCGGTGAGAAATACGTACTCCCCCAAGCTTAGGCTTTTGGCCTAAGTTGGTCTATGGCCACGGCTGGCCTGGCGGATATCCATAATAATAGTTGTTAGGGTCGTACTGTGATGAGGATGAATAGTTGGGATCATACTGATGTGCAGCGGTTATCACCTGTTGTGCTGCAGCGTGGAGTCGAGCTGCCTCCGCTCTCCTCTCATACTCTTCTGCCTCCTCTCTGGTAATAACATATCTTCTTTTTGTCTGTGAATCAAAGAAGGCAGGAGCAGGAAGAGTAATACGGAAAACACGTCGTTTATCAAAAATTAAACGATATAAGAAAGGTGATTCAGGCCTCTCGACAAACTGGTGCGAAGCCAAAGAGTCATAATCTAAATATGCAGGAGGCAACTCCATATCACCCTCACGAATGTCTATCTCAAGAAATTGAGCTAAGTGGGTTGCATAAATTCCTCCAAAGAAATCTCCATTATGTCCATTATGATGCAACCTACGAGCTACAATGGCTCTCATATGATAAGATTGGTCTCCTAACACAGCACTCCTAAGAATGCTAAGATTAGGGACACACATGTGACATGCTTCATCCTTAGCATTTATGCATCTACCGATGAAGAGAGCAAAATAATGTATAGCAGGAAAGTGAATGCTCCCTATGGTAGCCTGCATTATATCTCTAGATTCCCCCACAGTTATACTAGCAAGAAAGTTTCTAAATTCAGATTTAGGGGGGTCCCTAACACTACCCCATGATGGAAGTTTGCATGCAAGAGTGAAATCCTCTAGGTCCATGGTATAAGATTTGTCATAAAGATCAAACATGACTGAAGGAGAATTACGCGAAGATGAATACTCAAACGTCCTCACAAATGAACTTGTGAGATCATGATACTAGGGGCATTTGTTAGCCTCAAAATCCTCAGGACCGCGTTGCACAAATATGCTTTGAATTCTTCTTTAATTCCTGCACGGTCCATAAAATTTTCCGACGGCCATTCGCAAGGCCGTACTGGAGCGTCTCTTGGTGGATCCTTGTCAGCATCGCGCATAGCAATCCTGGGTCCTTGCTTCTTAGAGGAACCACCTTGGAACATCTTCCTAAGCATATTGTTTTTCTCTGAAAAATTCTGAAATTTTTATTAACTTCAAAATAAAAGTAAACCAAACTCAATAATATTGATAGAAACTACTCCTACAAGTGCCTAGAGCCTATATCAAGCATTAGAACTACTTAGAACCATATAAATTTGACATGCAAGCTCAAGCACAAGGTCACCTAAGCAGCAAAAATTTGCAAAGAATAAAGCACTAGAACAAAAACTAATTTGACCAATGGAGGAGTCACATACCAAGGAACAATCTCCCCAAGCAGTTTTGCAAGAGGTGCTTTGAGCAAGGAGATCGAAAATCACAGCAAAAGTGGCTGGAACTCGTGCTTGAGTTGGTTTTTCGGGTTTGTGTGAGATAGAGGAAGAAGATGGGTGCTAGGATAAGTGGAGGAGGGCCACCGTGGGCCCATGAGGTAGGGGGCGCGCCCTGGGGGGGCGCCCACCACCCTCGTGGCCAGGTGGCAGCTCCTCCCGCGGTAATTTTTGCACAGTAGATCCTCAAATACTCCCGAAAAAATCATATTAAATTGGCATGGCATTCTGAGGACTTTTATTTTCGGGATATTTTTATATTGCACGGATAAGTCAGGAAACAGACAGAAAATACTAATTTTACTTTATTTAATATAAATAACAGAAAGTGAAAGTGGGGTACAGAAGTTTGTGCTTCTAGTTTCATCCATCTCATGCTCATCAAAAAGAATCCACTAACAAGGTTGATCAAGTCTTGTTAACAAACCCGTTCTGATAATCATGAAACCGGAGAAATTTCGAATAACACTAAGTTACCTCAACAGGGATATGCACATCCCCTATAATTAGAATATCATATTTCTTCTTGACAGTAGGGAGAGGAAATTCAAAACCTCCAAATATAATCAATGGAATTTTTCCAATAGAGTTGATACTATGAACTTGAGGTTGTTTCCTCGGAAAGTGTACCGTATGCTCATTACCATTAACATGAAAAGTGACATTGCCTTTGTTGCAATCAATAATAGCCCCTGCAGTATTAAGAAAAGATCTTCCAAGAATAATATACATACTATCATCCTCGGGAATATCAAGTATAACAAAGTCCGTTAAAATAGTAATGTTTGCAACCACAACAGGCACATCCTCACAAATACCGACAGGTATAGCAGTTGATTTATCAGCCATTTGCAAAGGTATTTTAGTAGGTGTCAGCTTATTCAAGTCAAGTCTACGATATAAAGAGAGAGGCATAACACTAACACCAGCTCCAAGATCACATAAAGCAGTTTTAATATAATTTCTTTTAATGGAGCAAGGTATAGTAGGTACTCCGGGATCTCCAAGTTTCTTTGGTATTCCACCCTTAAAAGTATAATTAGCAAGCATGGTGGAAATTTCAGCTTCCGGTATCTTTCTTTTATTAGTAATGATATTCTTCATATATTTAGCATAAGGATTTGTTTTGAGCACATCAGTTAATCTCATACGCAAAAAGATAGGCCTAATCATTTCAGCAAAGCGCTCAAAATCCTCATCATCCTTTTTCTTGGATGGTTTTGGAGGAAAAGGCATGAGTTTCTGAACCCAAGGTTCCCTTTCTTTACCATGTTTCCTAGCAACAAAGTCTCTTTTATCATAACGTTGATTCTTTGATTGTGGGTTATCAAGATCAACAGCAGGTTCAATTTCTACATCATTATCATTACTAGGTTGAGCATCATCATGAACATCATTATTAATATTTTTACTAGGTTCATGTTCATTACCAGATTGTGTTTCAGCATCAGACATAGAAATGTCATTTGGATTATCAGGTGGTTCAGCAATAGGTTCACTAGAAGTTTGCACAGTTCTATCATTTTTCTTCTTCTTCTTTTTAGAAGAACTAGGAACATCAATATTATTTCTTTGAGAATCTTGCTCGATTCTCTTAGGGTGGCCTTCAGGATACAAAGGTTCCTGAGTCATTCTACTAGTTCTAGTAGGCACTCTAACAGCATAATCATTTTTCTTACTATTCATTTCATTTAGCACTTCTTTTTGAGCCTTAAGTACTTGTTCTATTTGAGTGGTAACCATGGAAGCATGTTTGCTAACAAGTTTAAGTTCACCTTTAATATCAGCCATATAATCACCCCAGTATTTAAGCATATCGGAATCATATTTCAATTGTCTACCAAAATAAGCATTGAAATTTTCTTGTTTGACAATAAAATTATCAAACTCATTAAAGCATTTCCTAGCAGGCTTATAGTGAGGGATATCACCTTCATCAAATCTATAGAGAGAATTTACCTTTACTACCTGTGTCGGGATATCGGGATCACGAGGTTCTTCAGTAAATAAATAATTAAGATCATATGTTTCTTCAACAGGCGGTGAATTAAGACCATGTATTTCTTCAATAGGAGGTAAATTCTTAACGTCTTCAACTTTAATACCTTTTTCTTTCATGGATTTCTTTGCCTCTTGCATATCTTCGGGACTGAGAAATAAAACACCTCTCTTCTTCGGAGTTGGTTTAGGAATAGGCTCAGTAATTGGAGCAGGAGTTGGCTCAGGAGCTGGCTCAGGAGGTGCCCAATTATTTTCATTTGTCAACATATTATTCAATAGAATTGCAGCTTCATCCGGTGTTGTTTCCCTGAAAAGAGAACCAGCACAACTATCCAGGTAATCTCTGGAAGCATCGGTTAGTCCATTATAAAAGATATCAAGTATTTCGGGTTTCTTAAGAGGATGATCAGGCAAAGCATTAAGTAGCTTGAGAAGCCTCCCCCAAGCTTGTGGGAGACTCTCTTCTTTAATTTGCACAAAGTTGTATATTTCCCTCAAAGTAATATATCATATCCTGGGGACTACGCACACACCAGGATCAAGAGAATTAAACCATATCTTAGCATCACCCTTTAATGAGAACGGAAATATTTTGAGTATATAAAAGTAACGCGATCTCTCATCATTGGTGAACAGGGCAGCTATATCATTTAACTTAGTAAGATGTGCCACAACAGTTTCAGATTCATAGCCATAAAACGGATCAGATTCAACCAAAGTAATTATATCAGGATCAACAGAGAATTCATAATACTTATCAGGAACACATATAGGTGAAGTAGCAAAAGCAGGGTCGGGTTTCATTTTATCTCTAAGTGATTCTTTATTCCATTTAATTAATAACCTCTTAAGCTCATATCTATCTCTGCAAGCTAAAATAGCTAAAGAAGCATCTTGATCAAATAAATAACCCTCAGGAATAACAGGCATATTTTCATCATCGTATTCAGATTCAATAATTTCTCTTTCTCTAGCCCTAGCAATTTGTTCATCAAGAAATTCACTAAGGGGCACAGTAGTATCAGGCATAGAAGCAGTTTCATCATAAGTATCATGCATAGCAGAAGTGGCATCATCAATAACATGCAACATATCAGAACGAATAGCAGAAGCAGGTGTAGGTGTCGCAAACTTACTCATAACAGAAGGTGAATCAAGTGCAGAGCTAGATGGCAGTTCCTTACCTCCCCTCGTAGTTGAGGGATAAATCTTGGTTTTTGGATCTCTCAAGTTCTTCATAGTGTCCAGCAGATATAAATCCCAAGTGACCCAAAGAATAGAGCTATGCTCCCCGGCAACAGCGCCAGAAATTAGTCTTGATAACCCACAAGTATAGGGGATCGCAACAGCTTTCGAGGGTAGAGTATTCAACCCAGATTTATTGATTCGACACAAGGAGAGCCAAAGAATATTCTCAAGTATTAGCAGCTGAGTTGTCAATTCAACCACACCTGGAAACTTAGTATCTGCAGCAAAGTGTTTAGTAGCAAAGTAATATGATAGTGGCGGTAGCGGCAACAAAAGTAAAGACAGCAAAAGTAATGTTTTTGGTATTTTGTAGTGATTGTAACAGTAGCATCGGGAAAGTAAATAAGCGTAAACCAGTATATGGAAAACTCGTAGGCACCAGATCAGTGATGGATAATTATGCCGGATGCGGTTCATCATGTAACAGTCATAACATAGGGTGACACAGAACTATCTCCAATTCATCAATGTAATGTAGGCATGTATTCCGTATATAGTCATACGTTCTTATGGAAAAGAACTTGCATGACATCTTTTGTCCTACCCTCCCGTGGCAGCAGGGTCCTATTGGAAACTAAGGGATATTAAGGCCTCCTTTTAATAGAGAATCGGAACAAAGCATTAGCACATAGTGAATACATGAACTCCTCAAACTATGGTCATCACCGGGAGTGGTCCCGATTATTGTCACTTCGGGGTTGTCGGATCATAACACATAGTAGGTGACTATAGACTTGCAAGATAGGATCAAGAACTCACATATATTCATGAAAACATAATAGGTTTAGATCTAAAATCATGGCACTCGGGCCCTAGTGACAAGCATTAAGCATAGCAAAGTCATAGCAACATCAATCTCAGAACATAATGGATACTAGGGATCAAACCCTAACAAAACTAACTCGATTACATGATAAATCTCATCCAACCCATCACCATCCAGCAAGCCTACCATGCAATTACTCACGCACGGCGGTGAGCATCATGAAATTGGTGATGGAGGATGGTTGATGATGACGACGGCAACGAATCCCCCTCTCCGGAGCCTCGAACGGACTCCGGATCAGCCCTCCCGAGAGGTTTTAGGGCTTGGCGGCGGCTCCGTATCGTAAAACACGATGATTTCTTCTCTCTTATTTTTTTCTCTCCGAAAGCAAATATATAGAGTTGGAGTTGGTGCGGAGGGTTTCCAGGGGGCCCACGAGGTAGGGGGCGCGCCCTAGGGGGGGCGCCCCCACCCTCGTGAGAAGGGTGTGGGCCCCCTGGTCTTCATCTTTGGCGAGGATTTTTTATTGTTTTTTCTAAGATGTTTTGTGGAGTTTCAGGTCATTCCGAGAATATTTGTTTTCTGCACATAAAACAACACCATGGCAATTCTGCTGAAACAGCGTCAGTCCGGGTTAGTTCCATTCAAATCATACAAGTTAGAGTCCAAAACAAGGGCAAAAGTGTTTGGAAAAGTAGATACGACGGAGACGTATCACGGGCTGAGCTTTTGGCTGAAATGCCTCTCTGTCGCGGCCACGAGGTGGCCGATCAGCCGCGTCATACGCTGGAGATGTAGGTTTTGGTGCTTCCTCCTCCAGTCGGGGTAGCAACCTGCACTTTGGGTAACTCTTGGAGGGGCGTTCGAGTTTATATTCCTCGGCCGCAAGGACTTCAGTCCATCTATCAGCTAGCAAATCTTGATCAACTTGAAGCTGCTGTTGCTTTTTTTAAGGCTATTTGCCGTGGCTATAAGCCGGCGCTTGAAGCGCTCTTGTTCGACGGGATCCTCAGGCACGACGAATTTGTCGTCGTCTAGGCTTGCCTCGTCTTTGGTGGGAGGCATGTAATTATCATCCTCCGCCTCTCCATCTGCCGCTCTCTCGGGAGGGCTTGCTGGAGGGGATTGTTTTTATCTTCGGCACTGTCCGGAGTGCTATTATCTCCTGTGTCGGTATCACCGCTTTTGCCTTGGTGGGACTTAGAGCGGCGCCGCTAACGCCGGCGCTTGGGTTGCTTCTTGGAGGGGTCATCCTCTGCTGTCCCGTCGCCATTGCCTTCTTTGGATGTGTCCACCATATATATGTCATATGACGAGGTGGCTGTCCAGTGCCCTGTGGGCAGTGGTTCTTGTTCGCCTCCCGCATCGTCGTCCATGCCGTCGATGTCTTCGGAGTCGAAGTCGAGCATGTCGGTCAAATCATCGACAGTGGCTACTAAGTGGGTGGTGGGTGGGCGGCGAATTTCTTCGTCATCCGCATCCCAATCCCACCGGACATAGTTCGGCCAGGACTCTCCTGACAAGGATAGAGACCTTAATGAGTTCAGTATGTCGCCGAAGGGCAAGTGCTGAAAGATATCCGCGGAGGTAAACTCCATGATCGGTGCCCAGTCGAATTCGATAGGCACGGGCGTAGGCGGTTCGGAGTCCGTGGCCGGGGAAGAATCCGGCAGCTTGGCATCACGGCTCTCGTGAGGGGTAAGATCGATACTCGGCTCGATCACCGCTGAGAGTACGGCCTCCGTGGTGGGGTCTATCCACCCGTCCATGGATGGTGCAATTGGCTCCAAATTGAGGGTTGGAGCGGTTGCCAGTGCGATCTCCTGAACACTGTCCGATGGTAGAGCTAAATCATGCTCATCGAGACCGTGTGGCGCACTAGGCGGGGGCTCGAATCCGTTGAAGATCAAGTCTCCGCGGATATCGGCCGTGTAGTTTAAGATTCCAAACCTGACCTGGTGGCCAGGGGCGTAACTTTCGATCTGCTCCAGATGGCCAAGCGAGTTGGCCCGCAGTGCGAAGCCGCCGAACACAAAGATCTGTCTGGGGAGAAAAGTCTCACCCTGGACTGCATCGCTATTGATGATCGAAGGAGCCATCAAGCCTAATGATGATGACACAGAGGAACTCTCAATGAAAGCACCAATGTCGGTGTCAAAACCGGCGGATCTCTGGTAGGGGGTCCCGAACTGTGCGTCTAGGACGGATGGTAACAGGGGGCAGGGGACACGATGTTTTACCCAGGTTCGGGCCCTCTTGATGGAGGTAAAACCCTACGTCCTTCTTGATTATTCTTGATAATATGAGTAGTACAAGAGTTGATCTATCACGAGATCAGAGAGGCTAAACCCTAAAAGCTACCCTATGGTATGATTGTATGTTGTCCTATGGACTAAAACCCTCCGGTTTATATAGACACCGGAGGGGGCTAGGGTTACACAAGGTCGGTTACAAAGGAGGAGATATACATGTCCGTATTTCCTAGCTCGTCTTCCACGCCAAGTAGAGTCCCATCCGGACACGGGACGAAGTCTTCAATCTCGTATCTTCATAGTCCAACAGTCCGACCAAAGGATATAGTCCGGCTGTCCGAAGACCCCCTAATCCAGGACTCCCTCAATCTTCGTAGAATATGTGGGAGCCAATATGAGCATCCAGGTTCCGCTATTGGTTATTGGCCAGAGACATGTCTCGGTCATGTCTACATAGTTCTCGAACCCGTAGGGTCCACACGCTTAAAGTTTCAATGACGATTGTATTATGAGTTTATGTGATTTGATGTACCGAAGGTAGTTCGGAGTCCCGGATGAGATCGGGGACATGACGAGGAGTCTCGAAATGGTCAAGACGTAAAGATCGATATATTGGACGACTATATTCGGACATCGGAAAGGTTCCGAGTGATTAGGGTATTTTCGGAGTACCGGGGAGTTACGGGAATTCACCGGGAGAAGTGTTGGGCCTTATTGGGCCATACGAGAATAGTGGAGAGAGGCCAAAAGGAAAGAGGCGCGTGCCCCCCTTTGGTCCGAATTGGACAAGGGGTGCAACCCCCTTTTCCTTTTCCCTCTCCCCTCTTTCCTTCTCTCCTACTCCGGAAAGGAAAGGGGAATCCTACTAGGACTTGGGAGTCCTAGTAGGACTCCCCACACTTGGCGCGCCCCCTCTAGGGCCGGTCTCTCCCTCCCTCCTTTATATACGGGGGCAGGGGGCACCTCTAGACACACAAGTTGATTTGTTGATCTCTCCGAGCCGTGTGCGGTGCCCCCCTCCACCATAATCCACCTCGATCATATCGTAGCGGTGCTTAGGCGAAGCCCTGCGTCGGTAGCATCATCATCACCATCATCACGCCGTCGTGCTGACGGAACTCTCCCTCGAAGCTCTGCTGGATCGGAGTTCGTGGGACGTCATCGAGCTGAACATGTGCTGAACTCGGAGGTGTCGTACGTTTGGTACTTGATCGGTCAGATCATGAAGACGTACGACTACATCAACCGCGTTGTGCTAACGCTTCCGCTTTCGGTCTACGATGGTACGTGGACAACACTCCCCTCTCATTGCTATGCATCACCATGATCCTGTGTGTGCGTAGGAAATTTTTGAAATTACTATGTTCCCCAACACACACCACCAAACCAGTGGATTCCTTTTGCTTCTGCTTTGTTTGAAGGAACAGCGGCACGTTGGCTTGAATCGGTGCAACGTCGTGCCCCAAACGTATCCTGTACATAATTCTGCGAACTGCTGCAATCCCGTCTTGGTCGCAATAAACATCAGAACATTTTGAGGCAGTTGTTTCATGTTCGTCAGACTAGCATTGTGGAGGAGTATGTTAAACGTTTTTCAGAGCTGTATGATCAACCGACTGCTTATGAAACAGATCCCAATCCTGTGCATTATGTGACAAGGTTCATGGAGGGACTGACACCATCAGTCAGGCTTATTGTGGGAATACAACAACCAGCCGACCTAGACTCTGCTTATGCTTTGGCACTGTTGTCTGAAGAATTGAGCGAAAATTCAGTTGGATCAGTTTCCAGTAAACGCAGCACACCTTCTTCTAGTCGAACTTCTGTCAGTAAACCAGTGGAGGACAAACGTCCAACTGACACACAACGCTCGACTTCCACTGATGATCGATGGTCTGCTCTTCGTGCTTCCCAAAAATCCAAGGGCATGTGCTTCATCCGTGGGGAGCGCTGGGCTCGAGACCATCGCTGCAAGCAAAAGGTGCAATTGCACGTGGTACAAGAGATGTTGGACTATGTTCAGAGCATGCCTTCAGAACAGAGCGACTCGGATGATTCTGTTTCTGGTGAAGCTAATGCGATAAGTATTTCAGCTGCGGCAATGGGAGACATAACAGCTCCAGCAACAACTACAATGAAATTGAAAGTGCAACTGCAAGGGAGATCTCTGGTTTTCTTAGTGGATTCAGGCAGTACCCACACAATCCTAGATGTTGCTGCTGCAATCACTGTTAAAGGGATCACTCAGATGCCTATGACCATGGTCAAAGTAGCTAATGGCAGTATGGTTCCCTGCAATCAGCAATTGTTAAAAGGACTTTGGTCTTGTGCTGGACATGAATTCACCAGCACTTTTAAGGTGTTTCCCCTGGGATCTTATGATGGAATATTGGGATTAGATTGGCTAGCTGCTCACAACCCCATGCAAGTGGACCAGGCTACTCATTGGATGTCATTTCATCTAGAGGACAAACTGATCACACTGCTAGGTCAAGATGCTGCTCCACAAATGTTTGCTCTTGTGGAATTATCTGCTTTACTGGTGACTGAAACTCCTTCTTTAACTAATGTCCCTCTTGAAGTTCAAGAAATATTGCAAAAAATTTGCTCCTGTGTTTGAGGCTCCCACTGGTTTGCCTCCAAGAAGGAAATATGACCTCACTATTCCATTGGTCCCTGGTGCACAACCAATATACAACAGACCCTACAGAATTGCCCCTGGTCTAAAGGATGAAATGGAGAAACAGGTCAAAGATATGCTAGCATCTGGCATTATCAGACCCAACAACAGTGCTTTTTCCTCTCCAATGATTATGGTTCAGAAAAAGGATAAAACCTGAAGGCCGGTTTTTGATTACAGAAAGTTGAATGCTATCACAGTGAAGAGCAAATATCCAATCCCCATTATTGATGAACTACTTGATGAATTAGCAGGTGCTAAATGGTTTTCTAAGTTAGACCTTAGATCTGGATACCATCAGATCAGACTAGCACCTGGAGAGGAACATAAAACTGCTTTTCAAATACATTTTGGTCATTTTAAATTTTTGGTACTTTCCTTTGGCCTTACCGGAGGGCCCAACACTTTCAATTTTGGAATGAATGATACTTTGGCCCCCCTCACCAGGAAGAATGTCCTGGTTTTCTTTGATGATATCTTAATTTTCAGTGTTTCTTATGAATTGCACCTGCAACATTTAGCTGAGGTATTGAAATTACTGCTCCAACATCAGTGGCAAGTCAAGCTATCTAAATGTGCTTTTGCTCAGAATCAGATTGCTTATCTGGGGCATATTATCAGTGGCCAAGGGGTTGCTACTGATCCTTCTAAAATTACTGCTATCCAGGACTGGCCAGTGCCTCAGTCTGCTAAGGAGGTGAGAGGATTTCTGGGTCTTGCTGGTTACTACAGGAAATTCATTGCCCACTATGATATGATCAACAAGCCATTAACAAATCTGTTAAAGAAAGGGGTACCCTTCCATTGGACTCAGAATGAATAACAAGCTTTTCTAAACTTGAAGCAAGCTCCGATTTTAGCTCCTGTACTAGCATTACCAGATTTCACTCAAAAGTTTGTAGTAGAAACTGATGCATGTGATGTTGGAGTTGGGGCAGTGCTGATGCAAAAGGGCATCCTATTGCTTATGTTAGTAAAGCGCTAGGACCCAGAAATCAAACATTGTCAGTCTATGAAAAAGAATATTTGGCAATTCTGTTGGCAGTAGAGCAATGGAGACAATACTTGCAATTGTCAGAGTTTGTTATCAAAACTGACCAGCGCAGTCTAGCTTGCTTATCTGAGCAAAGGTTACACACAAGATGGCAACAGAAAGCATTTACTAAACTATTAGGACTGCAATATTCCATTGAATACAAAAAGGGAGTAGAAAACAATGCTGCTGATTCTCTGTCGAGGAGACCTGCTACTTCAGTTGATATACTACCAGAACTACATCACTTCTCCTCAACACAACCTGCCTGGCTGGAGGAAATCATGCAAAGTTATCTTAATGATCCAGTTGCATCTGAATTGATACAACAACTGGCAGTGACCCCTACAGCTAATGACATGTTCTCTCTCAAAGCTGGTATTCTGGAACAAGGCAAATGTGTTTGGATTGGCAGTGACCCTGCACTCCACAGCAAAAATTGTGCTGCAATTCATGATAGTCCCTTGGGTGGACACTCTGGTTTTCCTGTTACTTACAAACGAAACAAGCAGATGTTCAGATGGAAAGGGATGAGAGGTGACATCAAGAAGCATGTGCAGCAGTGCATCACCTGCCAACAAGCTAAACCAGAAAGAACACCTTACCCTGGATTACTCCAGCCCTTACCGGTTCCTTCTCTTCCTTGGGAAATGGTAACTATGGATTTCGTGGAGGGTTTACCTACCTCAGGTCGTTACAATTGCCTGCTGGTTATCATTGATAAGCTCTCTAAGTACGGACACTTTATTCCTCTGTACCATTCATTATCTGCTGAAACGGTTGCTGAAGCATTTCTGAATTGTGTCTACAAACTGCATGGTATGCCTCTTTCAATTGTCTCTGACCGCGATCAGATTTTCACCAGCAAATTCTGGAGTGAGCTCTTTCAAAAGTGTGGTATCCTACTACGCATGAGTTCAGCTCGTCACCCCCAGTCTGATGGCCAAACCGAGCGCGTGAATCAACAGGTGGAATGTTTCCTTTGCTGTTTTGTCAGTGGACATCCATCTCGCTGGGCAAAATGGATTCCTTTGTGTGAGTATTGGTACAACACCAACTGGCACCCATCCACCGGGAAAACTCCGTTTGAAATAATCTACGGCCACAGCCCGCGCCATTTTGGCCTTGCTCCTGATGACACAATTCAGTCAGTTGACTTACAGCAATGGCTTTTTGATCGCTCGGTTGTCATGGATTCAGTTAAGCAATACCTGTTACGAGCTCAACAGCGCATGAAAAGTCAGGCTGATAAGCATCGATCAGATCGTGAGTTCGCGGTGGGAGATAAGGTGTTTCTCAAGCTCCAACCTTATCTTCAGTCTTCGGTGGCTCCACGGGCAAATCACAAATTGGCGTTCAATTTCTACGGGCCATTTGAAGTGCTGGAGCGCATTGACAAAGTGGCATACAAGCTAGCATTACCAGCGACCAGTAAGGTTCATCCGGTTTTCCATGTTTCCCTGCTCAAGAAGGTGCTAGCCCCTCATCACCCAGTTCTACCCCTACTTCCTTCCCCTGACGACCAGTTCCAGTTTCCTGAACAAGTGCTACAACAAAGAGTGGTACGTCGTGGCGCTGATTCGGTTGTTCAAGTACTGATCAAGTGGAACTCAGCTTCGGTGGATCTTGGGAGGACAAGATTGCGCTGAAACAGAGGTTTCCACGAGCACCGGCTTGGGGGCAAGCCGTTTCTAAAGGAGAAGGGGTTGTCAGCGACCAGAGCGAGCGCCAAGACCGGATTCAAACCACAAGCCGGCCCAGAAGACAGCCTCGCCCATCGGCTCGGCTTGCCGGCCCAGAATGGGCCCGTTAAGAGTTGTACTTATACGTGTAAGCGATAAGATTCAAGCGACGGCTGGCAAACGGCTAGGTAGCGTGTGAGTGCGTGACTTGTAAGCAGGGTCTTCTTCCTCTTGTTTAGGGGGATGGGGTGTCAGAGACGCTGGCCATTGGGCGTTGCCAGTGACTTTAGTCCCACCTTGGATATGGAAGGGGGCTAGGACCATCTTATAAGAAGTGTCACACTCCCTTCAGGCTAGTCTTTTGGGATGTAGTGAGTTCTTACTTATATTGGTGTGTCCGATGCGCACCGAAAACGTCCGAACATATGCCGGAGGTTGGGAGCTGGGCCGGGTACGCTAACAAACTTACACGTGGGTCCCGGGGAAACCGCAAGAGGGCCCACCCGTCGGCCTCCCCAGCGGCTGAAACGCGGCCCAGCACTACAACCTACCTACTCGCTCCTCCTCGTATCCCCCGTGGCCCGCGCCTCGCTGCGCTCCTCTCGCCGTCGCGCCTCCTTCTCCACGGCCGCCCAAACCCTAGTCCAATCCCATTGCCACCGCCGCCGCCGCCGCCGCCGCCTCCTCATCCGTACCGCAAAGCCGAGACCTAGCCCGTAAGGCGCCGCACCAAGTAGCTAGGGTTTTGGCCGCCCCGGGCCATGGAATTCGAGGCGGACGGCGCCCGGTGGCCGGAGCAGCGAGGCGGCGCTGCCGAGGCGCCGCCGCCGCCGCAGGAGCGCGGCGAGGTCCCCTCTCCCCGCTTCGATTCGTCGCGTGCCCTAAGGTGAGCGCCGGGGCCCTATCCCGCGCCGGGGCCCTATCCCCTTACCTGACATATGGAATACCCATGCACGATGAATGATTTTCTAGGTTTACGTTGGCTATGTTCAGGATTTTGCTTTTTTTAGTTTGGTTGGAGCCCATGCTAGTGAACTTGCTCGGAAAGTTGTTTTAGTATTTACTAGTAGATGCATGCGAGCTTAGCTCTGCTCTCCCCGGAGGAGGTACAGCGTTGCTCTCCGAGAATTTCGTGAGCAAGGGCATGAGCAAGTTGTGATCTTTATTAGCAGGGTTTATGGTCTCTTAATCTCCAGGGAATTATTAGTTCTCATGTTGAAGCCTATAACTGGCAGTAATATGAGCATGAAATACCTCCGTTTGAATTGGCAATAACCTGAGAACATTTATGTGGTTTCACTTTCACATGTATAAGAAATAATATCACACCTCTTTCTTTGACAAAATAATATTATAACAAAATGGAGCAATGAAGGACAATGCTGTTTGCCGTGCCTCTTTGTCAGTAATTATATTGAAGGACAGGACAAGACCCTGGAGTGGTAAATAAAGAGGAAGAATTGAGGGTTGTGGAATATGCACATAATCAGTCGCTCGTTTGAATAGTCTATATGGCCTTGATGAGGGTTGTGGAATATGCACATAGTCATTCACTCATGTGAGTAGTCTTTAGGGCCTCGGTGAGATTCTTTTTGTCAAAACAAAGTCGTATTTTAGGAGCATTCGTGTTTAGATGGGTATATTATTTTTATGCCCGTGCATAGAGGTGTTTATTCATTGAATATAGATTATTTGCTGATAGCTTAATTTTTCTTGATTCATGCTTTTTCTTGTATGACAAACCTTTCAATTTATGGTTTTCCGGTGGTAAAAAAGAATATATAATGCTTAACTCTGTCCCCTGATTATTACTTTTAAGAATTATTTCAGTGGTACTCATGGAACTATTTCTTATTACAGATTGCTGACAGAGCTTGACAGTAATGTAACAGAAGATTTGGTTGTGCTCATGCCAAACTTGCTGTCATTTTTGAAACATGACGATCCTGCAGTTGTTAAGCAATCTATAGCTAGTGGGACAAATTTATTTGCTGCTGTATTGGAAGAGATGGCACTTCAGGTCTATTTTGTAAAACAGATATTTATCAATGAGTAAATAAATCCACTGTTGTAACTACTACCTGCTGCGGTGTTGCTGTTGTTTGATGAGGTTATTTTATTTGCTCCTCCTAATTCTGTTGGTCTGCTGGATTGTGTAAACAATTTCCCGAGTGAAAACTACGCCAAAAGAAATACCTGACATAAATTGATTTCCTACAAAGAGGGGTTTACTACCTCCAGTTGCAGTTCATTTTGTTTTTTGCACTCAACCATCTTACACAGTCATACCAATAATAAAATGGTAATAAAAGCACTGGATTCCTCTGTTCATATCTCCATGAAAAGAAAATACAGCCTAAACGTTTCCCAGTTAGAGATTTGAAGTAGCCTTTTTTGTGTATATCTGTTATTGCCCAGTTGAATCCTTAGCAAATAGTTCATTCCTGTAGTATCCATGATCATGTTCATTCACTGACTGGAACCATAAGAATTTTTTAGCAGTAAGAATATATTTTGTTTTCATGAAATCTGATTCTACAAGCTGAATGAAACTTCTAGAAAACTGAAACCCATTAGATAAGTTACATATTAAACATACATTTTGTACCGAAGTATTAAAAATTGTTCTGCAACCTAATGGTATTTTGTGCAAACACTTGAGCTTCATCTAATCAAGAACAAAAGAAACATGTAAAAAAAAGAACAAAACAAAGCTTCTTCCATCAGTCATAAACTAGTTTAACTACTGCATCATATAATGGTCTTAGGTTTGGTTTGATATGTATTTGTGTAGACTAATTTTTGAATCATGACTTTACCGTTAACACAGGTCAAGGAGGAAATTTACCTATAGGTGGAGTAGATAAAAGAAAACTCATGACCTCTTTTCCTAATTTTTAGTTTGTTTTGAGGATACAAATGTTTGTTTGGATTGTATGTTGCTGAAGTCTCCAAAAGTTTCCTGTCTGCATCTCTTTTGTTACTTATTGATCCTTACATGTTCGTTACTTGCTAAGGATAGCTTAATTCTTCTCCTTAATCTTAGCACTCACTTTGTCACTTGAATGCTAAATCTAGGTTAACGAGTGTGGAAGAGTTGATGCTTGGCTTGAAGAGATGTGGGCTTGGATGAACCAGTTCAAGGATGCAGTATGTGTTATGATGCGTGAGGTTAGTTTAATAAAAGTTATTGCTGATATAGCCTTATGAAATTTCAATAATGTCATGAAATTGTTGCTGTTGTGTTATCATATTTGCGAGCAGTATTTAGCACATCATTGTTTTAGCAGCTAAATCCGTGGATTTAGCAGTAAATCATGTGTACATATCCATGTTGACATGTAGCTGGCCTTTATTGTACTGTCCTGATCTTTTAGCTTAAATCCTTGGAAGGGATTTTGTGGATAGCTGTGACTGTATGTCTATGTTACGCCGCGCTACAGTGTTTATGAGAATATCGTAAATATAATGACAGCTGAAATGACAGCCATCGCTGTAATGTCTGCCATTTCTAGTCAACTTACTGGCTAATACTATTATTTCTCTGACATGTAACAGCCTGTTCCTATTGCATCTAAACTACTTGCTGTAAAGTTCATTGAAACATGGATCTTGTGCCTCACACCTCAATCCAACAGTGACCGAATGCAGCCAATCGAAGGTATCATTTACCCGATTCTCGATCACAATTAGACGGGCCATATTGCCGAATGTTCTTTCAAACTAACCAATCACATATTCACTCTACAAACAGGAAAGAATCGTAGGTTTGATGCTTCACGACTAGCTAAATTTCACCCAAGCCTTGATCCCGTTGTTCTGGAAGCTGATGCAAACAGGACTTTCATCATCCTTGTGGATATTGTGCAATCAGCTTATGCTCATAGAGGATCCTTCCTAGTTGGCACCATTAATTCGTAAGTATTTCTACCAGCTGTATGACTTAAATGAAGTGGAAGCTGTTCATTTCACTCCATTTCCAGCTTTCTTTCTTTACACTACTCCCTTGATATGTTTGGACCACATATTTGTCCTGAATTCTGAATTTGCATGTAATATTATCATAACTGATGTAGCCGTTTTAGTGGCGTTCTACTCTTTTCACCCCAAATTCCCATAATGAAGATCTATATATGAAGAAGTTGTTCATCTCACCTCCATCACCAGCCTGCCCTCTTTTCACCAGTTCCCTCCATGGATGGATATTTGATGGTATCTGCTAAGTTGTTTGCTAATTGGTTTATTTAATTCATGCCATCAATTTCTCATATGGTTTCCGACCTACCCACATGTTTATCTGATTTTGCTGAATTTGTAAGTGATTTGTCATAATTCTAAGGCCAGTCACTTTAGTCGTGTCCTACTCTTGCCACTCCATGTTCCCACTGTATATGTGCTTTGTGATATAAACATATTTGTTATTATGAGAAATATAAGTTTTTGGTTACATGTCAGTCTTGCAGCTATTGGAAAGAGTAGGCCGGTTTACTATGACCGTGCCCTTTCAGTGTTGTTTGGGTTTGACCCTAATTTGGAGACTTCAAAAGGAGCTCATTCAGGAAGCCTGAAATATTCCCTGAAAACAGCTTTTTTAGGGTTTCTACGTAGTCCTTGCCAGGCAATGCTTGAGGTGAGCTCACCTTATTTAGCAATGTCTTCTTCTACCATGTTTTGAAATTTCAAGTACAAAAATACTTATGTCGGTGATGCATTTTATTTTGTTCTTTCCGACTGCCCATGTTACAGTTTTTAGTTTTTTACTTGTAGATCTAGTTGAGGTAGTGTTGTTAAACTATTCAGTTGAACAAACACATTTCATATCAAAAGTCATCTGATTCAGCTAAACGAATGTACAACTGTTATGGTTTATTATTAGAAAAATCTTGCTTTAATTGCACATTCCATCTCATGATGTTGTCATGCATGAAGGCCACACTTGACATGTTCAGTCAATGTATTTTTGTTTTTAAACTCTTTGAGTTGTATCTGCTCTAATTTGTGAAATGGGTAGTTGCTTCATGTCTATGGAGCTTGTGCTTTGTCATATGGATAGCCACAGTGCTGATTGTTTTTTCTTTGGTTCTAGAACAGTGACAAATTTGGCTATGAAAACTTGAAGTTCATTGCTTTAGGTCCATTTACATGATTACATCCTATTTTTCTTGATGGATCATCGCTAGTTCCTACTCGTAAAAAACAATGATAATGCTCTCATGGCTCACGTGTGCGCTAGTGGTTATCACTTCATTGATTTTTTTAATATGCACACCTATGTAGCTTGTCACTTCTTCGCTGTATCTGTTTATAGGATGCACTAGATTTTATTCGCTCTCTTCTGAGACGTGCCTTAATTTATTTGGAGCGCTCATACAATATTTTGCCACTGTTTTCTTTAATTACTTATCATATTTGTGTAGAATTTGTACATATATGTTTACCCTATATTGTTTCCTTAGTATTTTTGCTGAACTTAATACCTTTATTGTCCTGAAATTGGTTTTTGATTGTTTTATGCTACTTCTCAAGTTAACCATAGCCATTTCTCTGGACAGTCCAAGGACGTTCTAGTAAGGCGCCTTCGAGCTCTGAGCCCAGGTGAAGCAACAGAACAGATTATTAGGCAGGCAGAGAAGATGTCTAGAAATATAGAGCGCGCTTGTCGTACTAACAAGGTATATGTGTGAACGATTATGTGGTTGGTCTTGATGGATTTGGCATGTCTGATTTTAAAGTTTATTATAGGCTTTTTGCGATGAGTTTTACTGTGTTCTCATATTAATAGGACGAGCATCCAACATGGGAGATGTCGTATGGCGATGTGAATCGAAAGAATTCTACAGGCAGATCAAGTGACACTCTTGCTATGGCCGAGGGCATGGCTAAGAGAGCAAGATTTGATAGCTCTGCAGCTTCGAATCCCCTAGTTCAGGGAATACCTGATTATTCTGATATGCAGATTGAAAATGATGCCAATATGGGTCATTCCTCTGACCCATCTCTCTTGAGTACTGATGTATCTCCTGTTGAAAAGATGATTGAAATGATAGGTGCTTTACTTGCTGAAGGGGAAAGAGGAGCTGAATCCCTTGGTATTCTCATCTCATCAGTAGAGTCAGATGTCATGGCTGACATTGTAATTGAAACAATGAAGCATCTACCTGAAGCGCCATTTCCATTAGCTAGAAATAAGAGTGTCCCTCAACCAAATTTGCAATCCCCCTCCAATCCCTCGACAGAGAATTTACCAGGCAATCTGCACTCTTTGCCCTTCACGGCACAATCAGTACCATCGGCAGATGGAGCAGGCATTTCACCACCTGAGGTCCTTGTCATGCCTGGTGTTTCTGATTCAAAGCGTGACCCAAGAAGAGTACGATCTATCTTTACTTCAAATTTTATGAAGTCACAGAAGTTCCTATTGTGAAAATGTATGTGTTGCAGGATCCTCGTCGCCTTGATCCACGGCGAACAGTTGCACCTGCTGCTACTAGTCCCATGCAGATGACGGTGGAAATTACCAGTGTGCATCAGACAAATTCTTTGTCAAATACACTTTCTCCTCTTCATGGGAAGATTGAAAAGTGTGCAGATTATTCAGCGGACCCACCAAAAAATGAAGATGAGGAGCATCCATCTTCGAAGCCTCATCAGCCAATGGACGAAGAGAGATCTGAGTTTTTGGATGATTCCACAGAACCAGAGACAAAATTTGAAGTGTACCTACCAGTGGAAGCCGGATTTCCTTCTTCTGATGTCAATGAAGAGATGAACAATCCCTTGACACCAGAAGCTATTTCAAACTACGGATCTGATAGTACGGATTTGGAGGTCGGTCCCTTTTCACCAGTCTCCAAGACATCCACACCAGAGGATACTAATCATGAGTTGCCTCTTCTTCCATCTCATTTGGAATTAAGTGACAGTGAGAAAATCTCACTGCACAAATTAGCTATTGGGCGGATAATTGATGATTACAAGAAAAATAGCATCAATTCAAGATTTTCCTTGCTCGCTCATTTGGTTGCTCAGGTATTCATTTGGAGTTATAATATCTGTAGCCCTATTTATTTGTTTTGTTCCTGAAATCTTTTTCTGTAGACCAAATGCGTAACACTTCCAGTTTGTAGTTTACTTTGCTAGAGTTCTTCGAAATTACCGGTGTTAATATCGATAATTTATATGCTCGTTCCGCCACAAGTAATATTTTCTGATTTTCATCATCTGTAACTGGACAGAGTACTGCTGATGATAATATTATGGATTTGATTCAGACGCACATTATCTTGCATAATCATGATCAAAAGGTACTTTATCGTGGTGCTCTATATCTTTATTTATTCTGTGTTGCCTTCAGCTTGCATACAGTTGTGCCCACCTGTCCTGAGCTTGTGGTACTTCAAGTATGCTTCAGGTTGTGATTATGCTGGTAAATCAAGGTTTTACACAATATAAACTGACCTTGAACACATTGTGCTGTGTTTGAGCTGGTTTGGCTTGTGTATTTTCTACTTATAATTCCCATTTCTCAAACAGAACACGAGTCATCAACTCATCATGATCTATCACACTGCATATCAAGTAGTATTTTTCACACGATTCTCACTTTTGTAGCATGTATTTCTCCTAGGGGCATGAACTGGCTATGCATGTGTTGTATCAGCTGCAGTGTGTCAATGTTGCTGATGCTCCAGAAAGTTCTATATCTATTTCTGAACATTACGAGAAGTTCTTTATATCACTTGTAAGTTAGCACATGATATTCAGACATCTGTTCATTGTCTTCCAGCTAAAAGGTGAACTTACGTGCCATTTTTTTCCATTTGTTTTGTACCCAGGCAAAGTTGTTGATTGACGTGCTTCCTGCTTCAGATAAATCTTTCAGTAAACTTCTATGTGATGCCCCATGTTTGCCTGAGTCTCTGTTTAGATTCCTTGAGGGTCTTTGCATGTCACAAGGCAACAACCAACAAACAAAGGACAGTGAGGGTGACCGTGTCACTCAAGGCCTGGGAACAGTATGGAGTCTTATTTTAGGGCGGCCTCCACTGCGGCAAGCTTGCTTGGATATTGTTCTGAAGGTTTGTAATGTTCCCCTTTCAACTGGTAGTATGACTGGCATTTACAAATTTGCAATTTCTCTGAGGTTGCTTCTGTTATTCGTGGCCTGCATTCTGGTGTCGACTTCACTAAATTATTTGACCATCAACTCTGTAATAACCCCATGTATTCTAAAGATCAAACACTCAATATTTCATGATTTTAATTACTATCTTAGGATAACTTTGATTTATGACACTACAAATCTGAGTTCACAACAATGACATGTTTTTATGCTGCTGGTGTCACATTATTTACCATCTCAAACTATGCCTCACTTATTGTGATGAATTTGCAGTGTGCTATTCACTCTCAAGATGAAGTCAGAGGAAAGGCGGTTAGATTGGTAGGCAGCAGCATCCATTAACTGTTTCTTTTAATATAATACTGCGCTCCATAATGCTGATACATTTATATTTCTTAGGTTGCGAAAAAGCTCTATGATCTAACATATGCATCAGAAAAAGTTGAGCAGTTTGCCACGGACAGTCTTCTGGCAATTGCTAATAAGCATGGTGTGTCGACAGATGTTAACTTCACAACCTCAAAAGAATCTACATCTGAGGTAATTCTTGATGATTGGGATCCTTGTTATGGTTAGCATTGAGTAGTCTAGCATGCACTCATCTTCTCCCATAGGAATGGAAAATAGATACTGATTATCTGACTTGCTTGATTACCGAATTCAATAGCAAGAAATACGGGTTAGGGTTTTTATCCATTTAGCTTCTTCTGTCAGAACTGCGGTTTCTTTATATGCATGAAGGTCACGGGCATCACCCACCTTATCATTGCCTAATTGGCTAAGTGCTCCAGTGGAAATATGAGACTGAATATGGATATGCCTTTGACTTTCCCATCCAAAATGCTGTATTAGCTGCATTTGAAGTCTAATAATTTGATAAAGCAACATGAATTATTTTGTTGTGGTATGCCTAACTGTCTGAGCACTGTTTTGTTATAAGTGCATTGCCTACCTTTCCCCATCAGCTTGAGCTTTTGGGTGAATTGGCTGGTGCATGCAATTCTACATGTTATTAGAGACAATAGGTCTAGAGTAAGACCGGCTGGCGCAGTTTGGATAAATAAATAAATTGTAGTTCACTTTCGGTCCATGTTTAGGCCTGAGGTAGCCAAACGTGAGGTGGAGTGTTGAAGTATAGTGCATTGCTCATCATTCCTAATCGGCTTGAGCTTTTGGGTTAGCGTATGGCTTCTCAGTTCTCACCCTTAGCTACAATTAGCTGTGCCGAGTTTGCTAGGCCCCCCCCCCCCCCCCCCCCCCCCCCCCCCCCCCCCCCCCTCTCATCTTCTCCAGAGAGTGATACAATGTTTTATATGCTCTATGTACTGTATTTCGGCTGATCGGCTGAATGTTTGAGTAGTATATGGCTTTTATGTAACAGGTTGAAGTAAGCAACCAGGAAGCTTCAGTTAGTGGTTCCCAGATTTCGGAAAGTGGATCTACTAAGACCTCTCTGATTTCACCTAAACAATCAGCAATATCGGTATCCGAGGCCAAACGCCACACTTCATTATTTTTTGCACTTTGCACAAAGGTATCCTCGTGAGCATACCATTTTGTCTCTTGTATATTTTGTGTGGAGAGGTACTAAAATCTTTTTGCCTTGTTCCAGAGACCTACTCTTCTTCGACAGCTGTTCAATGTTTATGGAGGGTCTCCAAAAGTTGTTAAGCAGGTTTTACTTTTAACTTGTGTTGTGAAGTTTAAAGTGTTTAAAAATTGACTACTGAATTACTTGCCGCACATTTTGGTACAAAATTGTGCAGTGTATCCATTGGCATATACCTACTCTTGTAAGAAATCTGGGATCCTCATGTCCTGAGATGCTGGACATTATCCATAGTCCACCTGAAGGCAGTGAGGAACTTGTTACTATGGTATTACAATTTATCTCTGACTTCTCTTTGTACATTATTGTGAAACATTGAAGTTGATTATGTGTTTTGCTTCATTCTATTCTCAAAGATACTGCAAACACTGACCGAAGAATCAAATCCTTCAGCCAACCTGGTCGTGGCTGTTAAACATCTATATGAGACCAAGCTGAAGGTTTGTATACCTTTTGCTTACATTGCATACTGCCTCCAAAACGATGGTTTGTGCCCTTTTATTAGAGCAGCACATCTGCTGAATTTTGTATTTTTCTCTGCAGGATGCGTCTATTCTCATTCCATTGCTATCCTCATTTCCGAAGGAAGAGGTATTGGTTTCTGTTTTTTTTATATGTATTATGATGTCTACATCTTTACTATAGCTCAGAAGCAGAAATGCTGTCACTGACATGCTAATGTTTGTAAGAGCTTGTACGCTCTGCACAATCTGGACCAATCATTGCATCGGCAAAGCAGCAACTTGATTGGGACACGTTATATAATTAACAAGACAGAATTTGGGTATTTAGAGGCTAATAGTGAAAGGATTTCATAATCTAAAATCAGCAGACACAAGCACACTCCAGGCATAACAGTAATTTAAAAAAAAAGATGCAATGATTGTTCTCTGAGGTCACAATGGTTCATATGTATGCAGTTTTTGAACTTTACACAGACTCATAATTCAGGCCAACTTTGACCACTTATTCTATTTTATTTTAATACTTGGAATATCTTTAAAAAGTGTGATTTTTTTTGGAGTTACACGTGTTTCGAGAATGAAACATTAAACGTGTTTCGAGAATGAAACATTATTTTGCAGCTGGTAATAAATGCATGTTATAAAGTCATTTGAAAAATTCTCAGAGTATAGTTTATTATCCACCTGTTTTTTTGTATCCATTGCATTTTTCACACTTTATGGTTTTCATGATCATGGATTTCATTTATTCTTTAAAATCTTCATTTAGTAGCATATTTATTTATTTTCTTGTTTCTTTGTGGTCTCAGGTGCTGCCTATATTTCCGAGACTAGTTGATCTCTCACCTGACAGGTTCCAAGACGCACTTGCTCGGATATTGCAGGTTGTTTTACTTTGCTTATTAGCAACTCCATTAGTTGGTATTGCATTTATATATGATGCCATTTCATAAAAGTTGTTTCGATAGAGTACCTCTATTGGAATATGTTGAGACCAACATAGCTGCCACCAGTCACAATTGATCTTGGAATCACAGTAAATAAATTTTTTCATATGAAATGCCTGCATACATTCTTGCCTCTTTATTTCATAAAATTTGAAGTTACAATACCCACAAGCAAGCAAATAAAAATGCACAAGTTATATAAAGTCAATGTTTGAATAGATTAGTGCATTGTACACAGTGCTGATCTTCGTCAGCATATATGTCCTATTCATTCTGGGAGCATGTTATCGATTTTGTTGAATTTGCTATATGTTTCTGTGATAGCTTCTGTGAAACAGTTTCTTTTTAGCTAATGCAACCTTTCTGTTATTTTGTATGATTTTGTATTTTTATTTACAATGGAACAGCCCTTGTATGTGATTTGTTATTAAAGGGGCACTCTTTTAAACGATTTTAGTGAGATATGTCATATGTGTTGTTTTCTCAACCTTTGAGTTGACTGGCTCTGCTTTCGACAGGGATCTGCTCATACTGGGCCAGCGTTAACCCCTGCTGAAGTTCTGATTGCAATTCATGATATTAATCCAGAAAAGGACAAAGTTCCTCTAAAGAAGGTAATTTTGTTTCCTATTGTTTCTTTTAATGCTGTCTCGTTATATTTAATATCTCTTGAGCATATTCTCAGCATGTACAGATAGACAAAGCTTCTTTTTGAGTACCTTGTTCATTTTCTGACTTTCCATAATCAATTCAATTCTCGAGTTATATCGGACACATGTGAATGCCTAGATTTTCTAATCAAATACATACACATGCATTTGTGACGTGTGATGTTAGTTTATTTGTTGTCCTGCAGTTTTAATCGATCACTGATGGAAATGAACATATTTTCAGGTCATAGATGCTTGTACTGCTTGCTTTGAGCAGCGCACGGTATTTACTCAGCAAGTTCTAGAAAAGGCACTAAATAAATTGGTACTTACATTACCACTGTTATCATGTGCAATACTTTCATGTATATTCCTTTTGCTTAGTTGTTCACCCTGTCATGCAGGTCGACAATGTACCGATTCCTCTTCTTTTTATGAGAACAGTTATTCAAGCACTCGATGCTTTCCCAGCTTTGGTATGTTGATGCTTTGATAATTTATTTAGGTGCAGTGAATAATATCTGATTCTAACTGGTAGAAATTAGAACTTTTACTTGCCTATATCACTTTATATCGTGACTTCTAAATCTTTGCAGTCTTTAGTATAAACTGAGTACTTGCTTAGTTAGTGTATATATTTGCAGCTTACATTTCCCTTTATGTTGCGTGCAATGATTTGATTATAATTTTATTCCACAGAATAGAAACAATTCTTTCTTGCCAGAACACTTCCCATCTTTGCAATGGACTTCTTTAGGTCAAGACAACATCGAAGTTTGGATAATATTGTTTTTCAGTGATTTGATCATGCTTTATTTCATCAGGTTGATTTTGTCATGGGGATACTTTCCAGGCTTGTCAATAAGCAGGTTTGTGAATTTCTTGAGTTTCACTGTGTTTGACTCTACTTGCCTGTTCATTGATTGACCATATGGGACCCCTGTTGAATCATGATAATATTTGCTTCAATAGTCAGATAGTTAATTGTAACAGAATATGATTATCTTGTACTCGCTCTGTCCCAAAATAAGTGACTCAACTTTGTACTAACTACTAAAGTTAGTACAAAGTTGAGTCACTTACTTTGGGACGGAGTATGAACAAGCTAGCCAGGTGTTCTAACCTAAGGTTTTATTTGGCCTTTTCTTGGTTCAATATTCTGTATAGCAACAAAAAAGAAAAAAAAACATTTTCGGACGTGTGACAACACTGAACACATGGAAATGATATATGTAGGTTTGTCTCGAAAAATCCTTTCACAATTTTTATCATAAACAGAAAAGTGCAAATTGCAGCCCTCAATAAACAGAAAGGTGCAAATTGCAGCCCTCAACTCTTACATGAGTCTAATTTTTAAACTGGAACTTTAAAACCGCCAGCACCTTTAATTCCATGATTTTGATAGTTCAAGGTTTCAACCAAGATGTTTTTGGGGATCATGATTGTGACTCGCGGGTTGAAAACTGTGCCTTCCCTTATAAACATATCGCAATAGTAACTAGTGGTCAAAGTTGCGCTTTAGAGTCTGTTTAGATGTTAGAAAAGATAACCATCTGTGACTGATGTACAGCAATTTTGTTGTATTCAACAGATTAATGATTTCTAGAACATGCTCATGTTAAACATTTTGAGTGTTTATCTTGTTTATTTTGCTAGAAATTGTGAGATGAAAGTTTGTTAATCAGTTTTTAACCTTTCAGGTTATATTTCTTAAGCTTGAGTTTTTTCTCTCTTGCTGCAGATCTGGAAAATGCCAAAGCTGTGGGTTGGCTTCTTAAAATTGGCATACCAGACTCAACCACGCTCTTTTGATGTTTTACTACAGGTATTAGTATTTCTTTATTGTGTTACTGAATATATCCCTGGATATATGTTCTTGTATTTTTACTGATATGACATCACGATGCTACATGTAGTTACCTCCACCACAGCTTGAAGTTGCATTGAATAAGTACCCGAATCTTCGATCACATCTTTCTTCCTTTGTTAATCGGCAGAACTTGCACAACAAGTTGCCTAGGTACTTCCTGTTGACCTTAACAGCTCACTTGAATGCTGTGGAACTCTTGTTAACTTGGGCACAAAATAATTAATCTTGCATTTAGGTGCATTAAAGGCTGATTTTCTAGAAGTAGTAGCTATCTACTCCCTCCGTTTGGAATTACTTGTCGCAGAAATGGATGTATCTAGATGTATTTAGTTCTAGATACATCCATATCCGAGACAAGTAATTCCGAACGGAGGGAGTATGTAACAACTTATCACTGTTGTATTAAATAAATTGCTGCACTGGCAAACATTTGGGTTGCTGCTAATAGTTACTTAGGGCTTCTAAATAGTGTAGCTAATGAGCCTGGTCTGGGTATACTTATATTGCTGTGGCACTGCTTGGGCTCGGTACTTCAATGGTGCTTTGTGTGGAATTTGTAGCCTTGGTAAAGTTGAGTTATATTCTGGGCCTCCTCAAGTAAATCTCCTGGCTATTCTTTTTGGAGTTTGTGATGTATTATTGTTAATTTGTTATGCTATGGAGTTTTTATGTGGCTCAAGCACCAAGTTAACAGCGCGTTGCCTAGGTGTCCCGAATCGATAAGGCGCTTGGCTGTGGTTGCAGTGGGTCTGCCGAAGCTTGCTAGCATATGGTTTCTCGCTGTGTCATGTATGACGTTGCAGGAGACCGGGCGGATGCTAGGATGTCTTGCAAAGGTGTATTAAAGATGCATTGCCAAAGCAGATGGCGAGAGGGGGAGACCAGGGGGGCATAGAATCTCTTCCATCCTTCCGAAGCATCTGATTTAGATCTGAACACAACCCTCTTCATAGCCATTAAGCCATCTACTCAACTCGCAATCATGGGTTTCATTGTTTCTTTCATGCCTGTCTCATGGTCATCTCCAGCAATTTCTTGCCCCACCCCTACACTACTCCCGAATCTCGAACTACCCCTTTGTCAGTGTGGCAGTGGAGAGACCTTTATTGCTCAATAATACAGTTGCAGTGACCTGTATAGTTTTTACATCCATCGTCCTATTGTGGAGTTCTAAACCAAGAAAGAGTAATCACCTTTCTTTAGAGTGTGCCATGCTGGTTCTGTCTAAGTTGCTTAAGAGTTTTATGCCCCTCAGTTGCATTAGACTCATGTCATAATGTTGTCAAAATAGATTATGTTTCCCAAAACTCCCAAAATATCTGTGGACATTCAGTTTCTCTAATTTCTAACGTGTCTTGTTTGATGATTTCTACATGGCAGACATACTTTGAATATTTTGGGCTTCCTTAACGAACCACAGCAGGCACCAATGCCATTTGCGCCCGCTGCATTACAAACAGCAGACACGACTTCCTCTCTTCCTGGTGCAAACATAATGTGAAATCTGATGATGGAAGTCGTAGCACCGATCAGGTGCAATAATGCCTTGTTCATCACAGGTGGACATTCAGAGATATATGGGCGTGGAATGACACAAATGAGGACGGCGGTGCCCTTTGATGCGTTTGCAGTTAATGCCTCTCAGCAACTCAACAATCTATCGCGGTTACTGACTAAAGGGTGGTCTGGATCGAATGTGGTTGATTAGAGGGTGGTCTATTGTGTTTGTGCTGGAGCTATTGCTTCTCCGAACACCGGTCACTCCCAAGTTGTATAGTAGCTGTATCCTTGTGGTAAAAAGTAGTACCACTTGCAGGCTGAGGCTTATGTGGCCACCAAACGGCAGAGCTAGTGATTTACAAATGGCCAAGGGATATTATTTGATAGGCATGTCTTACTCCAATGAGGACACTGGGGTACTTGCAGCAGCATTCTTTTTGCAAGGAGCCCGCAATTGACTGACTGACGCTAACCATTGCTGCAGTCCTAACAGTTTGTCTGTGTGTTGTAATATTGTATATTAAATTAATTGATTTAGTTAGCAAGAATATTTACTGTCATATTTAATCAAGGCTTTTGTCAGTGAATGTGTTCTTTTGTTGTTGTTGAGGGAGCGCAATCATGGTGGTTTATATTTTATGTGGAAATAGATGTAGTACAAAATTTGCTAGTACATCCACCGAAATTCCCGTCACCATATTGGCCTACCTAGGGCCATACTGAAAACTAATTGAATTAAGATTGTGACATAAAAAAAGGTACATTCCTCGTATATAGAAGAATTGCCACCATTCTTGCAGCCCATATCATTTTCCAAGATGAGGCCGTCTGTCGAGTCCTCAACAAAAGAAATATCACGGAAGGCTGGTGCTAGGAAGTCGCCACCTGGGTCCTGAGCCTTTGCCTTGATCAAAAGTTGCATCCACATTCTGTTTTATGAACCCTTCTTTTGGTTTTTCCAATCTGTGTCTTAGTGCCCGATTTCTCCATTCCTTCCTCAATCTTGAGAAGTTCTTCGCTAGAGTGGAAATGGCCTGCGCCGAACTTGTGGGTTCGTCAATATTTTCTCAATGTGTGAGTGTGATGCTTCGTCGCTCCCACCAAGTATACCACACGACCACAGATCCTCCATTCCTCTCCTGCATGCACAAGTCATTCACCATACCTCCAAGGCCTAGGATACACAAATTCTCACACACCCTCGGGCATAAGGAGAAGGCATGGCCTATCCTCTCACAATCGGCTGTGCATAGAAGACATCGAGAGGTTGTGATTTTATATGACGCTTGGCCAGGACTCCACAGAAGGTAAGCGCCATGTAACGATTTCCAATAGTAAATTTTAATTTTTGTTGGCGCGCGTATCGTAAGGGTCGACCAGATGGGACTAGTACTTGAGCCTTCATTGGAGTTTGTCCTGCTCAACTTACGTATGTGTTGGTCATCCCACTCTGCGTGATACGCTGTTCTGACCGAAAAAATTCCGTTCTTGCTGAAATGCCATGAAACGAAATCATCATCCACCATCCTCAGAGCTACCCATGCGTTGCACGAAACATTAAGATGCATTTGTATGAGTAGTTTATCTTGTGGAAGAAAAGGATAAACGAGGAAAGTCCTTATTTACAAATGTGGAGAGGGGTGTGGGTATCTTTTTGCAAAATTGCCATAGTTTTCTTCCTATCCGCTGGATAAAAATTGGAAGGCCTATATTGCAGGATGGCAGGCACACCATCATCATCAACTTTGTTTTTTATAACATATAACAATAGAGATAAATATAAATATAAAATAAATATAAGAGTAGAGAAGAGAGTAGAGAAGGCAGGGACGTCGGGAAAGGATCGCGCGCACGCGGGAAAAAGCAGCCGGCGCGCGCTAGTTTTGGCGCGCGGCGTTCGGCATGCTTTATAAAATCCAACGCCCTCCCACCGCTCTGTGCCTTGCCACCGCTCTCTACCCGCTCTGTGCCTCGCCACGGCTCTCTCCCCGCTCTTTCTCGCCTCGCCACCGCCACATCATCGGGAAACTTGGGGATACCGTGGCATGCGCGGGCGCCCCTCCAGTGGCTTCTCCGCCGAGATCCGGTTCCGCGGGATGCGCCTCGGCCTCGACACTTTTGACACCTCCCACGAGGCCGCCCACGCATACGACGCGGTGGCGTGGCGTCTCCGGTGGCCTCATAGAGCATTGAACTTCCACAATGTGCCGACGCGGGAGCGGGCACAAGAGCTCGCGCCTCCGCCGCAGCTTATCACCGACGAGGATCATCACGACAACCAGAGGCGGGAGCACCGTCTCGGCATCGCCGAGATGGACGAGGAAGCCATGGCATTGTGGCGCCAACACTTTCCATGGGACATCATCAACGAGCGCGAGTTCTACGCGCAAAGGAGGGCGGAGAGGGAGAAGAGGAGGGCGGAGCAAGCCGCCCACTGGTGCGTGTCGGTCCTAAACAAACGGTTTAAAACCCCTTTCCGCGATGACATTTGGAACCGTCTCCAAGTGAGTGTGGGCGATAGGAGGGTCCTTCCCACACGACCCAGAAACCGTCGGGGATATGCCCTCCTGGCACACACATTCGGCAAAATGAGGTCGTGTGCGACCGGCGAGCGCTAAAAAAAACGGAAATATGTACAGTACAGATAAAAAAAAATACAATTATACGGCGAAATTGTTTCCTGTCGCAAGTACATCACACACAGTCAGTCCTCGCTAAATGTTTCCGTTCGTATGCACATCCCACACAGTCGCTTCAAGGAAAACGTTTCCGTTCACAAATACATCACACACAATTTTTCCCGTTAAATCGTTTGTGATAGCATTGCCATTGCACACGATATTAATAATTTTATCGTTTGCATTATTGAATGCATCACCATGGTGCGTAGAAAGAAACCGTGTGACAAAGACTGCCCATCACACACACTTTTTGTGTGATAAACGTTTGCTCAAGGTGGCCTAACGCAAACAGTTTTCAAGAGAAAGTCGTGTGTGCAGTGGAGATTGATCGCACACATAGTGGATCCTAGAAACGTTTCT